>NC_063341.1:72330890-72337408 GCF_021869965.1 Rhincodon typus
ATGATGACTGTGAATCCACTGCCGATTGCCAGGAAAAACCCATGTGGTTCACTAATGTCCTTCAGGGAAGGAAACTGCTGTCCTTATCTGGTCTGGCCTATTTGTGACTCCAGACCTGCAGCAATGTTGACTCTTAACAGCACTTTGCGCAATTAAGGATGGGCAATTAATGCTGGCCTAGTCAGCGATGCCCTCATCCCGTGAATAAATTAAGACACAACCTAACCACAGACCTTTACATTAAATGGTGCTACCATCACTGAATCTCCCATGATCAACATCCTGGGGGCTATCATTGATCAGAAACTCAACTGGACTCACCACATAAAACAGTGCCTACAAGAGCAGGTCAGAGGCTAGGAATACTGTGGTGAGTAACAAACCTTTCTGACTCCCCAAAGCCTGTCCACCATCTACAAGGCACAAGTCAGGAGTGTGATGGAATACTGTCCACTTGCCTGGATGTGTGCAGCTCCAACAACACTCAAGGAGTTTCACACAATCCAGGACAAACCAGCCTGCTTTATTGGCACTGCATCCACAAGCATCCACTCCCTCCACCACCGACGCTCAGTAGCAGCAGTGTGTATTATCTACAAGATGCACTGCAGAAATTCACCAAAGATCCTTAGTCAGCTCAGTTCAAGCCCACGACAACTTCCATCCAGAAGGACAAAGGCAGCAGTTAACTGGGAAAATCACCACCTGCAAGTTCTCCTCCAAGCCACTCACCATCCTGACTTGGAAATATATTGCCATTTCTTCAGTGTTGCTGGGTCTAACTCCTGGAACTTTCTCCTTCATGATGTTCTGGGTCAACCCACAGCAGGGGGACTGCAGCGGTTCAAGATGGCAGCTCACCACCACCTTCTCAAGGGCAACTAGGGACGAACAATAAATGCTGGATAGCCAGCAATACCCACATCCCACAAGTGAATAACAACAAACACATTTCTGCATCTTTCACCAAAAGCAAGGATACTGTGCTTTTAGAAAAAGAACTCTTAAAATCACACACAAAAACCTTATGTCGCTGTTGCAATATAGGTGCAAAAACTAACAACAAGAATCCAGATTGGGAGCACTCATTTTAGTCCATTTCAAGCAAGTTTTAAAAAGGTGCAGTTGGTGGTAATCTTGTCAGTGAAGTAGAAGCTGTAAATTCCTCTTCACCCAACTCTGAAATTGTTAGCAAGACTCTAAAGGAAAAAGCCAAGCACTGTCTAGGCTGGGGTTGTTCAGCAGGTCTGATCACGTCTATGGAGAGAAAAAAATGGCTAATGTTGCAGATCAAGATCATTCCATCAGAAACTCAGAAGATTACAGATACAAGATAATTACAGAGCCAGGGAAAGAGGGTGTGGAAGGTTGGGTACAAAGAAAGAAAGGAGTGACTAAATGATGAAAGTGACGATAGTGAACAACAAGTGATAATGGGTCAATAAAGAAACAGTTGTGGGCCTAGGGAGGTCTAAGTGGCACAGAGTAAGAAAATGGGAATCGGTGTTGTGATTCAAAGTTGATTCAAAGTCAATGTCAAATAGAAAGATGGGCGTCATTCCTTGGGCTTCTTTGGAGCAGTACTATGGGGCAGAGAGTACAATTAAAATTCTACCGCAAAGTCATATTGTCAGGGTCATTGAGATGCGCTGAAAATAGCAAATGCTGGAGATCACAGATGGTCAGATATCATCCATGGAGAGAGAGCAAGCTTCTCACTGTATCTTGGTACATGTGACAATAACAAATCAATCGAGTCTAGATGACTCTTCATCAGAGCTGAAGTGAAGTATGGAGGGGACAGCACCATACAACCACTACCTCCCCCCCACTAAACTATTGCATAAGTGCTGTCCCCTCCACACTTTACTGCAGCTCTGATGAAGAGTCATCTAGACTCGAAACGCTAGCTTACTCTTTCTCCATGGATGCTGTCTGGCCATCTGTGATCCCCAGCATTCGCTGTTTTCACTACAGATTCCATCATTTGCACTGATTTGTTCCTTCATTGAGATACACTCTGCTTGTTGTCAAATCTCCTGTTGGGGCTTCCAATCTTGCCCATTTTCCACTGCAGAAGAATGGAAAATCAGGGCAGGCTGTATTCCCTCAGTACCACACTATAGATTGGGCCTGGGTTGCACACTTAAGGCTATGGAATGGAGCTTGATCCAAGAATTAATTCTGCCCCAGAGAACTGAACTCACTAAGCCATGGCTGGCAACCATATGAAAGGTTCTCTACTGCAGGCAGATCGACTTTAATGCAAGCATAGAGTGTTAAGAAGGTCTAAGTAGGTGTGCTTTTTGCCTCAAAGTCAGAAGAATGCAGAATCAAGTCTCATAGAACAAAGAACAAGAACAATACAGCGCAGATATAAGCCCTTTGGTCCTCCAAGTCTGTGCTGACACATTTTGCTCTTCCATACTGCAACTGTCTTCACTTACAGGATCCATATCCCTCTATTCCCTTCCTATTCATGTATTTGTCCAGGTGCTTCTTGAATGCTGCTATGGTGTCTGCTTCCACCACCTCCTCTGGCAGCACGTTCCATAGTTGATTACAAAAGCTGAGGCTGAAACTCCAATGAGGTCACTGAGGGAATGTTTCACTTTTGCAGGTGCCATTATTCAGTGAGATAATAAACCAGAGCCTTTAAAAGATGTTAGGTTATGAGATTTAAGAAGCATTGGGAAGTTTCTTTTCCGTTGTTTGAGCCAACATTTGTTTCTCAATCGGTATCAATAAAACCAATTTTCACATTGCTATTTATGGGAACTTCACATAATTATAGGATCATGACAGTGCGGAAAAATGCCATTCAGCCCATCAAGTCTTCACCAGCAAACATGCTGAGTGCAGGTTAATTCCTGCATTTCCAACATTGTACTACCTCAGGCTGTTAAAATGATTGCATAAATTCAAGTTCCTAGGAGTAAATATCACCGATAATCTATCCTGGTCCATTCATGCCATAGCTACCGTTAAGAAAGCACACCAATGCCTTTACTTCCTCAGGAGGCGAAGGAAATTCAGCATGTCCACAATGTCTCTTAGCAATTTTTATAGATGCACCATAGAAAGCATCCTATCTCGATGCATCACAGCTTGATATGGCAACTGCTCTTCCCAAGACTGCAAGAAATTACGAAGAGTTGTGATCGTAGCCCAGTCCATCAAACAAACCAGCATTCCTTCCACTGACTCCATCTACACTTCCCACTGCCTCGGGAAAGCAGCCAACATAATCAAAGACCCCTCTGGCCCTGGTTATACTCTTTTCCACCCTCTACCATCAGGCAGAAGATCCAAAAGTTTGGAAAGAACTGCCAACAGCTTTGAAAACAGTTTCTTCCCTGCTGTTATCAGACTTACAAACAGACCTCTCATATATTAAAGTTGATCTTTCTCTGCACCTTCTCTGTAGCTGTAACACTATGTTCTGCATTCTGTTCTATTATCCCGATGCACTTAGGTAAGGTATGATTTGTCTGGCTAGCACTCAAAACAATACTTCTCGCTGTATCTCGGTACATGTGACAGTAACAAATCAAATCAACTTTTAAAAATCCAATCAAATCCCTGACATTTCTTACTTTAAAATCCTGTAATAAAAATTCTCGCGATTCGCAAATCCAGGAGGGTAGCCAATTTTCCGGTTGACATTGTTTGAAGGGCATGGTGAGATGCTATCACTGAGGACCTGATGTCAGTACGTGCTGAAGCAGAGGCTGTGAAATGTGTGGGGGTTAAGTCTAGTGCAACCAATAAAAAAAAAATTACTGACTCACATTTGAAGCAATGTTGCCTGTTTTGCATATGTTTCTGTATCGGCAGTTCAGTAAAGTTCAGACTTCAAAAGAAGCTAGGTTGTCATATTGAGGTTGTCACGCTGTGACAGGGTTACGCATGAGAAAATGAAAGCCTCCTCTTTATTCTTGTACATCCCTTACATGTTATTGCCCCCCTTTGCTTTATGTAAAAGAATGTTAGCTCAAACTAAAAAGATCTTTTCAATTCTACAAACGACAGAAGTTATGGCTCCCTCCCAAGAACACTGTTAATATCTGGAGAAGAAAAGTTATATTTATATCATAGAGATAGTAGGAACTGCCGATGCTGGAGAATCTGAGATAACAAGGTGTGGAGCCAAGCAACATCAGAGGAGCAGGAAAGCTGACGTTTCGGGTCTGGAGCCTTCTTCAGAAATGGGGGAGGGGAAGGGGATAAATAGAGAGGAGGAGGCAGATGGAAGGTGGATAAAGGAGCAGATAGGTGGAGAGGAGACGGACAGGTCAAGGAGGCGAGTATTTATATCATGCCTTACAAACTCAGTAACTCCTGAAACTACCTATAGTCAATGAGAGTTAGATTCAGGGACGCAGTCAGAATATATGTTGTACCCTCTTGCATTCATATTCTAATTTCTTGAATTTTCATATTTCTCAGGTGACTTCCACCTTGGTTTGAGGTCACACTAACTAATATTTTTTCTCCTAAATGCTTTTTCCTTATGTTCATAAGGTGTGAGTGTCACTGGCTAGTCCTGCATTTGCTGTCCATTCTAAATTGGATCTAAGGTGCAATGGAGTCATAGAAGTACAGAAAACAGGAGCAGGAGTAGGTCATTTGGCCCTTTGAGCCAGCTCTGCTATTCAAAATGATCTTTACTAATCATCCTACTTATTTCCCTGTTCCATTTTTGCCCCATACCTTTTGCTTCCTTTACTCCTCAGAATTATATCTATCTCCCTCTGGAATACATTCAATGTTTTAAGCTCAACCTCTTTCTGTGTCATAGGTTCCATAGGATCACCACTCTCTGGTTGAAGAAATTTCTCATCATTTCTTTTTTATTCATTCATGGAGCATGGATGTTGCTGGCTCGGCCAGCATTTATTGTCCGTCCCTAGTTGCCCCTTGAGAAGGTGGTGGTGAGCTGCCTTCTTGAACTGCTGCAGTCCACCTGACGTAAGTTGATGCACAATGCCCTTAGGGAGGGAATTCCAGGATTCTGACCCAGTGACACAGAAGGAATGGTGATATATTTCCAAGTCAGGATAGTGAGTTGCTTGGAGGCGAACTTGCAGGTGGTGGTATTTCCGTGTATCTGCTGCCCTTGACCTTCTAGATGGAGTGGTCATGGGTCTGGAAGGTATTAGAGTCTTAAATGGTCTACATTGTGTTCCTACATTGTGGACCTTGGCTTGGGACTCCCTGGTCATTGGGAACATCTTTCCTGTATTTATCCCGTATGGTCCTGTTAGAAATTTGTAGGGTGAAATTCACCTTTTTGAACCATTGAAGTCAACGTGCCGTAGGCACACCCACACGGGAAGGGGTTCCAGGATGTTGACCCAGTGCCACTGAAGCAATGGGTAAGATAGTTCCAGGTTGATATCGGGCTGTGGTTTGGAGGGGAACCTGGATTTGGAAGGTAATGTTGAAGGAGGCTTGAAGATCTGCTGCAGTACGTAAGTAGATTTTACAGTTAGTGGTATGGCCCTGGGTAGTGTTGCTGAGCAAAAAGTCCTTAGAGTGCAGGTTCATAGTTCGTTGAAAGTGGAGTTGCATGTGGACAGGGTGATGAAGAAGGTACTTGGCATGCTTGCCTTCATTGGTTAGAACATTGAGTATAGGAGTTGGGGCATCATGTTGTAGGTATATAGGACACTGGTGAGGCCACTTTTGGGATATTGCATACAATTCTGGTTGCCCTTCTGTAAGAAAGAATTTTGTTAAACTTGAGAGGGTGCTAAAAAGATTTTCAAGGATGTTGCCAGGATTGGAAGGCGTGAGCTATGGGGAGAGGCTAAATAGTCTGCAGCTATTTTCCCTGGAGCATCGGAGACTGAGGGATGATCTGATAGAGGTTTATTAAATCATGAGGGGCATGGATGAGGTGAATAGCCAAGGTCTTCTTCCAAAGGTAGGGGAGTCCAAAACTAGAGGGCATAGGTTCAAGATGAGAGGGGAAAGATTTAAAAAGGACCTCAGTGGTAACTTCTTCATGCAGAGGGTGGTGCGTATATGGAATGAGCTGCCAGAGGAAGTGGTAGAGGCTGGTACAATTACAACATTTAAAAGACAACTGGATGGATATATGAATAAGAAGAGTTTCGAGGGATATGGGCCGAATATTGGGAAATGGGACTAGGTCAGATTGGATCAGAGATAGTAGGAACTGCAGATGCTGGAGAATCCGAGACAACAAGGTGCAGGGCTGGGTGAACACAGCAGGCCAAGCAGCATCATAGGAGCAGAAAGGCTGACGTTTCGGGCCTAGACCCTTCATCAGAAAAGGGGGAGGGGAAGGGGGTTCTGAAATAAATAGGGAGAGAGTGGGAGGCAGATAGAAGATGGATAGAGGAGAGGATAGGTGAAGAGGAAACAAACAGGTCGAAGAGGCGGGGATGGGGCCAGTAAAGGTGAGTGTAGGTGGGGAGTTAGGGAGGGGATAGGTCAGTCCAGGGAGGACGGACAGGTCAAGGGGGTGGGATGAGGTTAGTCGGTAGGAG
>NC_063341.1:72337418-72354570 GCF_021869965.1 Rhincodon typus
GGGACGAGCTGGACTGGTTTTGGGATGCGGTAGGGGGAGGGGAGATTTTGAAACTTGTGAAATCCACATTGATACCATTGGGCTGCAGTGTTCCCAAGCAGAATATGAGTTGCTGTTCCTGCAATAATCTCTAACAGGTTGGAGAGCTGGCTACAGAGAAAAAGAAAAATAAGTTCTAAGAAAAATTAACATTTAAGACTGAGATGAGGAGGAATTTCTTCTCTCAGAGGATTGTGAGTCTTTGTAACACCTTGCCACAGAGAGCAGTGGGGTCAGAATCCTTGTGTATATTTAAGGCTGAGTAGGTAGATTCACAATCAGTCGGGGAATCAAATGCAAGCAAAGGGAAGGAAAGTGGATGGCAAAAAATTCAGATGAGCCATGACCCCATTGACTGGTGGAGCAAGGTTGAGGGGCTGAATGGCTCACTCCTGTTTCTATTTGTTACGGTCTTATCTAACTGCCTCAAGTGGCCCTTGGGCAGGAAGGCCAGCCACCA
The DNA here is from genome assembly GCF_021869965.1 of Rhincodon typus. NCBI lineage: Eukaryota > Metazoa > Chordata > Chondrichthyes > Orectolobiformes > Rhincodontidae > Rhincodon > Rhincodon typus. Next base: position 72,337,918 of record NC_063341.1, read on the forward strand.
CCTTTCACTGGCAACATTCCATAGCAGAAAGAAAGGCGGCATGGTGGCTCAGTGGTTAGCACTGCTATCTCTCAACGCCAGGGCCTTGGGTTCAATTCCAACCTTGGGCAACTGTGTGGGGTTTGCACATTCTCGCTGTGCCTTGCTTAGGTTTTCTCCCACAGTCCAAAGATGTGGACTTCCTCATCCTAAACTGCCCATAGTATGCAGGCTTGTTGGGTTAGCCCTGATAAATGTGGGGTTACAGGATGGGGGGTGGTGGGATGCTTTTCAGAGGGTCAGAGTGGATTTGATGGGCCAAATGGCCTGCTTCCAGACTGTCAAAAAGGCAACAGATGCGTCTTCCCACCTGACTTTTTGGCCCTTCATTCCATTTGCCCTGTTCTCATAGAACACACACACTCCTGTGTTCTTAGCGCGCAAGAGACCTGTTGACAGTTTGTTGGCCTCTTGTGGCACAATGGTAACGTCAATACCTTTGGAGCAAGAGGCCGGTGTTCATGTCCCACCTGCTCCAGAGGTGTCTCAAATATTTCTGAACAGGTTGATTGAAAGCATCTGTAATCAGCAATCACTTCCAGTAAATCTGATGTGATTGAGCTGGCTCACTATGGAGTGATGTTTCAGATTTGGCTCATTGCAGCCTTTTACCGATTCACACACTTCAAAGAGGTTCCCTTGGAGCTGGTTTTAGGGGTTGCAAAAACAATTTTAGTCATTCCTGAAGACATTCCACACATATTGTTCCAGGGGAAAAGCTGACCACTTAGCTTTCTATTTTGAAAGGGCAGTTCTTAAAGTCTGCTCCCTGAATTCTGCATTAAGCTGTTGAAAGTGAATACTCATCTTTCTGTTTAATTGATTGTATATTTATGAGTTTGTGTGCAGTTGCTCTCTTTCTGTTTGGTTTTTCTGACTGTCCAATGGCCTGGGTGGCAAGTTATCATTGAGAACGTGTTGTGGAAGCACATTAACCTCAGGCTGTGGGACATGAGGGAGTGTGTCAGTCACAAGTCTATTGTATTCGATAAACACAACACATGACCCACATGGGAGACAATGTTATCTGTTCCCTATAACTGTTAGGGGAACAAGCTATGTTTAGCCACGCAAAATTGAGGTAAACTCAACTGAAACCCTTTTACTGTGAGTAAACAATGTACATATAGCAAACAACTAAAATTACCTTTAGGCCATAACTCCAGCCAGGGAAAAGAAAAGCTAATAAATAAAGGATAATGGTTTGTTCGGCACCATGTCTGTTGCTTTAAATATTGACTCCCTCCAGCACAATGCACAGTGTCACCAACGTGTATAACCGACAACAAAGTCAAACAGCGCAGAAACAAACCCTTCAGTCCAACTCAGCTCCACCGATGAGACATCCCAATCTGACCTAGACAACAAGGTGCAGGGCTGGATGAACACAGCAGGCCAAGCAGCATCATAGGAACAGAAAGGCTGACGTTTCAGGCCTAGACCCTTCATCAGAAAAGGGGGAGGGGAAGGGGGTTTTGAAATAAATAGGGAGAGATGGGGAGGCGGATAGAAGATGGATAGAGGAGAGGATAGGTGGAGAGGAAACAAACAGGTCGAAGAGGCGGGGATGGAGCCAGTAAAGGTGAGTGTAGGTGGGGAGTTAGGGAGGGGATAGGTCAGTCCAAGGAGGACGGACAGGTCAAGGGGGTGGGATGAGGTTAGTCGGTAGGAGATGGGGGTGCTTTGCATTTCCTAACATTGATGGGCATGCGTTCAGCTGTCAAGGCTTTTAAAGCTTTAGTGTTGCCTTCCTAAACCTCACTGCCTTTCTTGCCCCCTTTGTTCTGATACTGTGCCCTCTGATCCTCGACTCTCCTATGAGGGGAAACATCCTCTCAGCATTTACCCTCTCAAGACCCTTAAGAATCCTATAACAGACAATAAAGAACTTCATTCCACTGCTACCTGACATTTTGCTAGCAATGGTGGACCCTCCGTTTCATGTGTTTTTTTTTAATTCATAAATGGGATGAGGTCTAGGCAGCATTTATTGCCCATCCCTAATTGTCCAGAGGGCAGTTGAGAGTCAACCACATTGCTACTGGTCTGGAGTCATGTGTAGGCCAGACCAGGTAAGGACGGCAGTTTCCTTCCCTAAAGGACATTAATGAGCCAGATGGGTTTTTCCTGACAATCGGCAGTGGATTCACAGTCATCATTAGGCTCTTAATTCCAGATATTTATTGACTTCAAATTCCACCATCTGCCATGGCAGGATTTGAACCTGGGTCCCCAGAACATCATCTGGGTCTCTGGATTAACAGTCCAGCAGTAACACTGCAAGGCCATCACTTCCCCATGAAGAGTCCAGCAGTTGAGTCTTGCCTTTGGAGCAATTTTCTTTTTCATTAATATGGTAATTATAATGAGTTTTCATTCCAGGAGTTGGTTTTCGAAAAACTAACCAAATAACTGAGTTCAAAAAACCCAGCTTGCACTCACAAGTCAAATACGCTACAGAATACATAAATCCTAACAATTCCAGGTTATAAGTCTCCATATAAATGAATTTTCCAAGCTCAAAGTCTTTAAATATCTTTAAAAAGTTATCACTAATGATCTGCTATTACTGCAGCTGCATTGAAAAATAATGAGGCACTTAAAACATTTGGCATTTCTCTGTCGCAGTTGCATGAATTAAATATTCCCCTGAATTATTGGTATCTTAGGGAGGAAAACAGAAAGGTTGATGTAGTCTGATTTTAGTTGAGATGCCTTGCATCCTTGTTTTATAGGAGGTCTTACAAAGAATTAACATTTATATAGGCCCTACAGAACTTCAGCACATCCCAAACTGATTCTGAGCCCCCTTTGGCAGTGCAGTCACTGTTGCAAAGTCAGTTATTTTGCTGTCCACCGTTCATGACCGAAATAAAAATGAAAATTCTTGGGATGTGTGCATTATATGTATTTGTCCATCCCTAACTGCCTCTGAGAAGATAATGTTGAGCAGCTTATGATTCATCACATTCTCCTGCTGGGATCCTAACTTTGACCAAGCGCTGTTTACTCATTACTTCTTCGCTCACAGACCTCTGTTGGCTCCTGACCCAGCAATGCTCAATGTTTAGGTTTCCAACTTATGTTAAATCTTCTAAGAACTCACTCTTCTTTATCTCTGTGTCCTCTGTAGCCAGCTGTCCAACCCATTAGGGATTACTGAGCCCTTCCGATTGTGGTGTCTTGCGTATCCTAACATTGACAGGTATGTGTTCAGCTGTCAAGACTTTCAAAAGCTTTGGTTAGTGGCAAAAAAACTGCATATGCTGGAATTCAAGGTAGAGAAACAGGAGGTTGGAAGAACACAGCAGGCCAGGTAGCATCTGGAGGAAAGAAGCAGTCAACATTTTGCGTATTACCCTTCTTCAGTCCTGAAATGTTGACATCTTCAAAGCTTTGGAACTGGCTTCCAAAACCTCATTGCCTTTCTTGCTAGCTATTTTTCTTTACAACACTAACCTCTTCAATAAGATATTGTTTGCATGTTACAATATATCTTTGCCTAACTTCGTATGGAATAAGAGGTTAAAGATTTATGTAAATGAAAATTGTTATTGGGCTGGTTTAATCTTCTTCTTTTCATCTGTTAAGGGGGAGATTAGAAGGGTGCAGAAGGAAGAAAGACATCAAAGGATATGTAGGTGGGGATGAGACAGATGGATTGAAGGCAACTATGATTTGCTAGCTCAGAACGTAACCATTTTGCCGTCATACCCCTTTGATGCTGCTGATAGGCAGAATATCAAAGCAAACACAAACTGAAAAATATGAAAAATGTACATGCGATAATCTTATTCATGTAAAATACATTTCTCATTATGTCCACGCTTGACTATTCCAATGTTGGCTGGTCTCTCACATTCAAACCTCGATAAATTTAAGGACAACCAAAAGTATGCTGTCCATGACTTAACTTTTGCATGTAATTCTTAATCTCCAGTTACTGTTGTGTTCTCTGACTTACATTGGCTCAACTGCATCAAGCAAGACTTTGCTTTCAAGATTTTTAGCCTTGTAATCAAACCCCTTCATGTCCTCACATTCCCTCAGTCTGCAAGCTCCTCCAGCTTCATAACACTCTGAGGTATTGTTACAAAGTTGTGGAGAGTAATTGTGAATTGGAAGGGAGGAGGCTAGAATTTGTTGGTAAAAAAATGATAGGGGACAAGAGTGTATGGCTCCTTTAAGAGGTAAAGTGCTTTTCTAAGCTTAGAGATTTATACAGAAAATGTGCCTAAGCAGCTGAAGGGGTACAGACAGTTTTGAAATTGAAACATGTATCAATTAGCTGTGTGATTGGAAATCTTAGGCTTGTTTTGACATTTTGGAAACTAGCTGGTATCAGCCAATTAATTTAAACCAAGCACTTAGCAATTGAAAGCCAACTGAGTATAAATCTGATGGTTTTAACAATCCCGGACCAAAGCTATTGTAAAAAAATTGATATGTCATCCAAGGTATATAAGGAGAGGGCTTTTGAGAATCAGTGTGAGAGTGAACTGCCATATGAAAAATAAGCATCTAGCTCGCATAAGAACTCACTAAGCTCTCTAAGAAAGCACCATCTACCCATAAAGGTACCATAGCACCTCCAGCCAAGAATCCTTACAAAAGACTTCACAGAGAAAACATCCCTGGTAACTGAATCAGCGGAAGAAAGGTGTTTATGACTTGAGAAGAGCAGAAGAAAGGTATGTAGACTCTGAAAGAATTAATTTAAATTTATTTTCTTCTTACTTGCGTTTATATAAGTGGGATTTGTGTTAGTTGGAACAGCATACCAATAGAATTTAGTTCAGTTAGGGAATAGTTAGTAGTTAAGGGGGAATTGTTTGGTTTGTTAGTAGTCCTGTTAATTTGTTCTCTGTTAGGCTTAAATAAATAAATTGTTTCATGTTACTTAAAAACTGAATCTCAGGGATTTTCTTTCATTTAACCTCCCTTTCTCCGTAACAGTTTAACAGATTAGGTAAGGTGAGGTGAGGTTCTCTGGGTGTTTTGATTTTAATTATTAGAACGGGACCTCTATTCCTGCCAAAGCAGATTGGGGGCTTGTGTTTTGATTTTAATTACCAGATGGGTTCAACCTCTCCTTTCTAACAGTATCTGCACTCATCCAATTCAGACCACTTCTGTAATTCTGATTTTTATTGCTTCACCATTGCCGGCTGCGGTTCAGCTGTCCAGCTTCCAAACTCTCTAAGATCCTCCCAAACTCGCTTCACTTGTCTACCTCATGTCCTCTATTCACACAGGGGACATGGGAGTCACTGTTGATCCAGCATTTATTGCCCTCGAGAAGGTGGTGATGAGCTGCCTTCTTGAATTGCTGTAGTCACGTGCTGCAAGCAGACCCACAATGCCCTGAGGGAGGGAATTCCAGGATTTTGGCCCAGTGACACTGAAGGAATGGAGATATATTTCCAAGTCAGGATGGTGAGTGGCTTAGAGGGGAACTTGCAGTTGGTCATGTGCTCATGTATCTACTGCTCTTATCCTTCTGGATGGTAGTAGTCATGGGTTTGGAAGGTTTTACCGAGGGAGCCTTGGTAAATGTCTGTAGCATATCTTATAGATAGTACAAACTACTGATATTGAATATCGGTGGAGGGACTGGATGTAGTCATTGTAACAAAATCAGACAGATAGAAGTCATTAAATATGAGTTCTCTGAATGGGGCTGTTAACCTGGTCCAATCAGGGAGCCCTGGCTGAAAGTTATAAACAGTAGTGCCAGAGGTTCTGTTCACTCTGAGAGCTGGCCCTGAGGAAGCTCAACCAGTATCAAGTATGATGCACATGTCAATAAATGTTGGCTTGATGACGGATTACTGGCCTTCATGGAGTTATTCCAGTAGCCACGAGAGAAAACAAAAATACGCTCTGGATGAAATTTGCTTGCAGCAGTCGCCTTTGAGTTGAGGTAAGCATTTCTGGCATCGTGTCATTATTTGGGAAACTTGACTCGTTCGGCCCTGTCATCAAAGGCTGGGTCCAGTATGTGGAAGGAAATGTTTTATGTTTTCCTAGGTAAATGAGACTGCAGCAGATGAAACGCTTTGAGTAATTTCCCTGACAACTTGTGGACCTGCAGCTTTTTCGGTTATTAAGAGCCAAACATTTCCTGAGGCATTAGATACTGAAAGATTTCAAAAGATGACACATTTAGTTAAGGTCTACAATGATCACAAGCCGCCTCTAATTCTGAGATGCGATTGGTTTTACTTGACAATTCGAGAACCAGAGGAAGCAGTGTTGGGATTTTTGGTGAGGTTAAGACGACGGGCAGAGGCACGTGACTTTAGTTTAACCCTTAATGAGATGCTAAGAGGCTGGTTGGTATGTCGGGTTAATGATGTAAACATGCAAAAGTGTCTACTAGCTGAAGCCCAACTGATGAGGTGAAATTAGTTCAGAAAGATTCAATTTGATTTGCTCAGCACTTTTTGATTTGAAAATGGCTGCCTGAGTGCAGTCTTAATTAAATGCCTGGAAGGTCTAGGGGCTATCAAAGGGACCTAGGCCACCTTACATGTTGACCAAGAAACAATCCCACAATTCAGCAGGGCCCACTCAGTTCCATTTGCCTTACGTGGAAAAGTAGAGGCAGAAATCAAGAGGCTGGTGAGTGAAGGAATCATCAAACCAGCCCAGTTTGCAGAATGGGCAGCACCGGTAGGATCGATTGTGAAGCTCAGTGGGCTGTTTCATCTTTGTGGGGATTTCAAACAAACGGTGAACCATTTTTTGTAGCTGGATAAATATCCAATCCCTCACATAGAGGATTATACACAAACTACAGAAGGGAGAAAGAGGGCTTGATGACATGGTGCAATGAAAACAATCTGTCTCTCACCGTCGGTAAAACTAAAGAACTGATCATTGACTTCAGAAAGAAAGGAGGAGAACACACCCCCATCTATATCAGTGGAACTGAGGTTGAGAGGGTGGAGAGCTCAAGTTCCTCAGAGTGACAATAACCAACAATCTGTCCTGGCCATAGCTGTGATAGTCAAGGAGGCACAACATCTCCTCTTCTTCCTCAGGCACCTCAGGAAATTTAACATGTCCATAAGGTCCCTCACCAACTTCTACAGATGCACCATTGAAAGCAGACTGTCCAGGTGCATAACGGCCTGGTACGGCAACTGCTCTGCCCAGGACTGTAAGAAACTACAGAAGGTGGTGTGCACAGCCCAGACCATCATGGAAGCCAATTTTCCATCCATGGACTCTATTTACAAGGCTCACTGCTGCAGAAAGGCTGTCAACATCATCAAAGACCCATCACACCCCGGTAACGACAACCTACAACCTCTTCCATCAGTCAGAAGGTACAGAAGCCTGAACACACGCACAAGCAGGTTCAGGAACAGCTTCTTCCCGGCCATTATCAGACTAGGTTTCTAGCCTCAAACTTGCAATGTAACCTGTATGCCTCTAAGTCTTTTTGATCTGTACATCCTTTGCTTGCTGTGATCTGCCTGTACCGCTCATAAAAAAAACCTTTTCACTGTATTTCAGCACAAGGGACAATAAAATCAAAATCAAAACTGGTGGGAGTTGGGATCTCCTTCACAAAGCTGGACATGACTCATGCGTACCTGCAATTACAGTTAGGTGAGGATTCCCAGAAGTATGGTACAATTAATACCCATAAGGGTCTGTACCAATATACAAAACTGCCATTTGGGGTATGGTCAGCCTGTGCCATTTTTCAGTGAACGATGGAAAACATTTTACAAGGTCTACCCTGGGCTGCTGTTTATTTTGATGATGTGCTCACAACAGGGATGACCAATAAAGAGCTTAGAGAACATGGGCATAGCCCTTAGACATTTCTCCACGGTAGGTATATGCCTTTGAAGCAAAAATGTGTTTCCAGGCACCCCAAGTGACTTATTAGGGCTACAGAGTCAACAAGACCAGGTTGTACCCATTGGAAGTTCATATGTAACCCGGCCTCCAGCTTAGCATCCTTGCATCTGCTCTTGGTAAAGGCCCATCCTTAGAAATTGTCTTGTAGCCAAGACAGAGTTTTTAGGGAAGTGAAGAAGCAGCTATCATCGTCTAAGGTGTTGGCACTGTGATCCTGAGCGAGATGTGGTGCTGACATGCGATGTCTCCCTGTACAGTGTTAGGGTAGTGTTCGCTCACAGCTGGTCCAACGGAAAGGAATGCCAATTCCAGACACAAGACTCCTCTACGTGAGAGCGATGGTTTACTTCAGGGATGAAGTTTGGTGCCAAAACCACAGGAATGGCACTGCATGGGTAAGAGGCATGTTCGATGCGATGTCAAGTCCTGTGACGTACAAAGTTTGGGTTAGTGAGGTGGTCCTGAACAAGCACATGGACCAAATGAAATCTGCAAACTCGCAAACAGGTCAAGAGCAAAACTTGCCCGTTAACTCAGAACAGCTGGAAAATGTTCTCCGACTCCGTTTAGTATCGAAAAAATCTTTGAATCTGAAATGGATATGGTGGATCTCGCAGCCTTGACACCTTTATCACCTGAGGAAGAGGATGTTGTTTTTCTGAGACACTTTGGGTACAAGAGGTGGGCTGTGGTCTGGTACATGCTGCCTGTATCTGAGACTGAATAGGAGGAACTGGACCCAGTGTGAAAATGCCCCAGGGGAGGCTACACATAAAAGAACAAGTCCATGTCCCTGGACTCAGAGGTGGTGGGATGTAGTGATTGCGACGAGGTCAGTCAGGTAGACCTCATAGAATATGAGTTTCCTGATTGGGGCTGTTATCCTGGTGCAAATCAGGGAGCCCTGGCTGACAGATATAAACAGGAGTGTCTGAGAGTCTGCTCACTTCAAGATCTGGCTTTGAGAAAGCCAGGCCAGTGTGAAGTACAATGCACTTGTAAATAAATGGTGACTTGGTGATGGGATACCGGCCTCTGTGCAGTTAGTTCAGTGGACGCTTGCGAATGTGATGCCAATCAAGCGGGTTGCTTTTTCCTGGATGGTGACAAGCATTTTGAGTGTTGATCGAGCTGTATCTATCCTGCGAAGTGCAAAGTATTCCATCACACTCCTGTTTTGTGCTTTTTAGATTTTGGACAGGTTGTGGGGAGACAGGAAGTGAATTACTTGCTGGAAGATTCCTAGTCTCTGACCTGCTTTTGTAGCTACAGCATTTATATTGTTGGTCCAGTTTCTGATCAATAGTCAACTCCAGGATGTAGATCGTCTGGATTCAGTGATGGCAATTCAATTGAATGTCAAGTGGCTAGAGTTTGATTCTCCGTTGTTGGAGGTGGTCATTGCCTGGCATTTGTGTGGCATGAATGTTAATTGCCACTTGTCAGCCCAAACCCAGATAGTGTCCAGATCTTGTTGCATTTGAACATGGATTGCTTCAGTATCTGAGAAGCCGTGAATGGTGCTGAACATTGAACATTGTGCAACCATCAGCAAACATCCCCACTTCTGATCTTATGATCGGGGGGACATCATTGATCAGGTAGGCTGGGCCTAGGACACTACCCTGAGGAACTTCTGCGGAGATGTCCTGGAGCTGAGATGATTAACCTCCAATAACCGCGACCATCTTCCTATGTGCCAGGTATGACTCCAACCAGAAGAAAGTTATCCCCCTAATACCCACTGATTCCAGTTTTGCTAGGGCTCCTTGATGCCAAACTTGATCGATAAGGTAGGTTTGGATGGGATACTGTGAGGAGCGTATGTGTGACTCTATGGGCCGAATGGCCTGCTTCCACTCTGTAAGGATTCTATGATCCTTGATATCATGTGGAGTGAATCGAATTGGCTGAAGACTGTTACCTACAATGATAGGAAGGTTTGGAGGAGGCTGAGATAGATCATCCACTCAGTACTTCTGGCTGGAGGTTTTTGCAAATGCTTCAGTCTTAACTTTTGCACTGATGTGCTGGACACCCCCCATCATTGAGAATGTAGATATTTATGGAGTCTGTTCTTCCAGCAAATTGTTTAATTGTCCATCACCATTCATGACTGGATGTGGACAGATAAAAGCAGACCTTCAAACTTATCCCTTTGAAAAAGCTTAACATTATCGGAGCTAATACTTCTTAATGTGACGTGGTGTGATGTTTTGTGTTAAAATGCTCCTAATAGGAATCTTGGAATTTTTCATCTCATTAAAGGCAATATAAAATGTAATTTATTCTTTATATCCTTTCATGTGATGTAGGTTTCACTGTCAAAAGCATCTTTTGTTGTCCATCCTTAGTTGGCCTTGAAATGAATGTCTGGTTTGGCCATTTAAGAGTCAAGCACATTGCTTCAGATATGGAGTAACACAAAAGTTAAACTAGACAAGAACGGCAGATTTCCTTTCCTAAACTGAACCAGATAGTTATTCAATAACAAACAACAGTGGTTGCCATTAGTCTAGCTTCTAATTCTAGATTTCATTGAATTCCAATTTTACCATTTGCCATGTCAGGATTCAAGCCCACATTCCCAAAGTATTCACCAGGGGTCCTGGATTAAAAATCTGTTGACAAAACCACTACACCACTACTCCCCTAAGAAACATACCGTGGTGGTGTGGAGATGCTGGACTGGGTTGGACAAAGTAAAAGGTCACACCAGGTTCCAGCCCAAGAGGTCTATTTAAAATCACAAGCTTTAGGCCCACTGCTCCTACACCAGGTGAAGTCCTGACAAAGGAGCAGCGTGCCGGAAGCTCGTGATTTTAAATAAACTTGTTGGATTGTAACCTGGCATCGTATGAGCTCTGACTTAATAAACACATAGGCTATGCCCAACAGCTCTGAAACTGCTTCCCTAAGCCCCTCAGCCTAACTGAATCGATCACCAGCCTAACCCTTGCAATGGTTTCTTCTTTGAGAAGCATTTTGGCCTATTTTCATAGAATTGTCAAAAACAGAAGGGCCTCATTTGTACCTTTGGGCCTGTGCTGAGTTTTTGTAACTAGAAGCATTGAGTCAGTTGTACTGAGCCACACCGCTTGAAACCTGTCACATAAGAGCACATCGTTGTTTGCGCAAAGGTTAGAGTTGAAAATGGTTTGTACGCAACAAATTAGGATAAGCAGTGACAATTCCTTCTAACTTGTAGGTCACAAACCAGAGAACTGAAGCTTCTGAGTACCTGGAACTTAAGTCCCAGATATTCTCTCCTTTCCAGAGTTTGGCTGATCACAGCAAAACTGATTAGAGACTTATCGATCGCTAGACTTAATGAGACTGCACATTCCAGGCCTTATCTGCCTTGACCTTTACAAGTCCTGTTGCTGCGGGAAGATGTCACATGAGACTGGGAGCTGCCAGAAAGCATTCGACAAATGACTACAGCAGCTTTTCTTGGCACTGAATTGAAGCGCTGAATTAAGGCCTGTCATACAGCTACAATCAAAACCTTTCTGACCCAAAGGATGAAGCAACTGCGCACTGACTTACTTCACAACTTTAGTTTCAAGCTGATTCTCTCAAGAATTGCATTGCAGTTCCCTGACACGGATGCAAATTTGCTCCATAACAGCTCCTTGTGTGTCATTTGCTCGTTTCAGTTGTACCTAGTTTTTTTTCTAATTAAAATGATAGATGCAAGTTTTGGGCAGATCAGGGTGAGAACAGAAGATAGAGTAATAAATATTTATTGCTGCACTTCGAAAGGGAAGTGATCCCTGTGTGGAAAGGATGACTTTACACTGAGAATATGGCAATCATAGAATTTAACTCATCACTTTTAATATAAACCACCAACAGTAGCCATTTAAAAACTTGTTGCCTTTTCACTGCAAAAAAAAGTGTCTTATGAAGGGCTGATGCAGAGCGTTGGAACATGATGAGGCTATTCAGCCCCTCAAATCTGTTCTGCCTTTCAATTAAATCGTGGTTGATCCACATCCAAATTCTACAATATCATAGGATGTTACATCACAGAACAAAGCCAGTTGTCCCATTGTGCTTGTGCTAGCTCCTTGAAGTAGTACATTAGTTAATCGTGTGCTCCAACATTTCTACATATCCAGCAAACCTCTCCTTTTCAAATGAATAGCCAATTCACTTTTCAAAGATAACCATTGAACCTGGCCCACTTTCAGGCAATGGGTTTGAGATTGAAATGTCTTCTCCTCATTCTCATTGGCATTGCTTTGTGGACAACAATTTTTGAAAATTTGTACACATTGGTTGCAGGTCAGCTCGAGCCTCACCAGAACTATTTGTGACTGTCAGGCACACACACGCTGACGCGCGCGTGCGCGCGCGCGCGCACACACACACACACACACACACATAGAACATAGAACATAGAACATAGAACATTACAGCGCAGTACAGGCCCTTCGGCCCTCGATGTTGCGCCGACCTGTGAAACCAATCTGAAGCCCATCTAACCTAAACTATTCCATTATCATCCATATGTTTATCCAATGACCATTTAAATGCCCTTAAAGTGGGCAAGTCTACTATTTTTGCAGGCAGGGCATTCCACGCCCTTACTACTCTCTGAGTAAAGAACCTACCTCTGACATCTGTCCTATAACTATCACTCCTCAATTTAAAGCTATGTCCCCTCGTGCTAGCCATCACCATCCGAGGAAAAAGGCTCTCACTGTCCACCCTATCTAATCCTCTGATCATCTTGTATGTCTCTATCAAGTCACCTCTTAACCTTCTTCTCTCTAACGAAAACAGCCTCAAGACCCTCAGCCTTTCCTCATAAGACCTTCCCTCCATACCAGGCAACATCCTGGTAAATCTCCTCTGCACCCTTTCCAATGCTTCCACATCCTTCCTATAATGCGGTGACCAGAACTGTACGCAATACTCCAAGTGCGGCCGCACCAGAGTTTTGTACAGCTGCAACATGACCTCATGGCTCCGAAACTCAATCCCTCTACCAATAAAACCTAACATACTGTACGCCTTCTTAACAACGCTATCAACCTGGGTGGCAACTTTCAGTGATCTATGCACATGGACACCGAGATCTTTCTGCTCGTCCACACTACCAAGAATCTTACCATTAGCCCAGTACTCTGTATTCCTGTTACTCCTTCCAAAGTGAATCACCTCACACTTTTCCGCATTAAACTCCATTTGCCACCTCTCAGCCCAGCTCTGCAGCTTATCTATGTCCCTCTGTAACCTGCAACATCCTTCTGCACTATCCACAACTCCACCGATTTTGGTGTCATCCGCAAATTTACTAACCCATCCTTCTACGCCCTCATCCAGGTCATTTATAAAAATGACAAACAGCATAAAAATGACAAACAGCAGTGGCCCCAAAACAGATCCTTGAGGTACACCACTAGTAACTGAACTCCAGGATGAACATTTCCCATCAACCACCACCCTCTGTCTTCTTACAGCGAGCCAATTTCTGATCCAAACCGCTAAATCACCCTCAATCCCATGCCTCCGTATTTTCTGCAATAGCCTACCATGGGGAACCTTATCAAACGCTTTACTGAAATCCATATACACCACATCAACCGCTTTACCCTCATCCACCTGTCTGGTCACCTTCTCGAAGAACTCAATAAGGTTTGTGAGGCATGACCTACCCTTCACAAAACCGTGTTGACTATCCCTAATCAAATTATTCCTTTCGAGATGATTATAAATCCTATCTCTTATAATCCTTTCCAACACTTTACCCACAACCGAAGTAAGGCTCACTGGTCTATAATTACCAGGGTTGTCTCTACTCCCCTTCTTGAACAAGGGGACAACATTTGCTAGTCTCCAGTCTTCTGGCACTATTCCTGAAGACAATGACGACATAAAGATCAAAGCCAAAGGCTCTGCAATCTCCTCTCTAGCTTCCCAGAGAATCCTAGGATAAATCCCATCCGGCCCAGGGGACTTATCTATTTTCACACCTTCCAGAATTGCTAACACCTCCACCTTATGAACCTCAATCCCGTCTAGTCTAATAGACTGTATCTCAGTATTCTCCTCAACTACATGGTCTTTTTCCTGTGTGAATACTGACGAAAAATATTCATTTAGCACCTCTCCTATCTCTTCGGACTCCACGCACAACTTCCCACTACTGTCCTTGACCGGCCCCAATCTTACTCTAGTCATTCTTTTATTCCTGACATACCTGTAGAAAGCTTTAGGGTTTTCCTTGATCCTACCTGCTAAAGACTTCTCATGTCCCCTCCTGGATCTTCTTAGCTCTCTCTTTAGCTCCTTCCTGGCTAACTTGTAACTCTCAAGCGCCCTCACTGAGCCTTCACACTTCATCTCTACATAAGCCTCCTTCTTCCTCTTGACAAGAAATTCAACTTCTTTAGTAAACCACGGTTCCCTCGCTCGACCACTTCCTCCCTGCCTGACAGGTACATACTTCTCAAGGACACGCAGTAGCTGTTCCTTGAACAAGCTCCACATTTCAATTGTGCCCAGCCCCTGCCGTTTCCTTCTCCATCCTATGCATCCTAAATCTTGCCTCATCGCCTCATAGTTGCCTTTCCCCCAGCTATAACTCTTGCCCTGCTTTATATACCGATCCCTTTCCATCGCTAAAGTAAACGTAACCGAATTGTGGTCACTATCACCAAAGTGCTCTCCTACCTCCAAATCTAACACCTGGCCTGGTTCATTACCCAGTACCAAATCCAATGTGGCCTCGCCTCTTGTTGGCCTATCTACATACTGTGTCAGGAAACCCTCCTGCACACATTGGACAAAAACTGACCCATCTAAAGTACTCGAACTATAGCGTTTCCAGTCAATATTTGGAAAGTTAAAGTCCCCCATAACAACTACCCTGTTACTTTCACTCCTATCCAGAATCATCTTTGCAATCTTTTCCTCTACATCTCTGGAACTTTTCGGAGGCCTATAGAAAACTCCCAACAGGGTGACCTCTCCTTTCCTGGTTCTAACCTCAGCCCATACTACCTCAGTAGATGAGTTGTCATCAAACGTCCTTTCTGCCACCGTAATACTGTCCTTGACTAACAATGCCACGCCTCCCCCTCTTTTACCACCTTCCCTGATCTTACTGAAACATCTAAACCCCAGAACCTGCAACAACCATTCCTGTCCCTGCTCTATCCATGTCTCCGAAATGGCCACAACATCGAAGTCCCGGGTACCAACCCATGCTGCAAGTTCACCCACCTTATTCCGGATGCTCCTGGCATTGAAGTAGACACACTTCAAACCACCTTCCTGCCTGCCGTTACACTCCTGCAACCTTGAAACCTTATTCATGACCTCACTACTCTCAACCTCCTGTACACTGGAGCTACAATTCAGGTTCCCACCCCCCTGTTGAATTAGTTTAAACCCTCCTGAAGAGCATTAGCAAATTTCCCCCCCAGGATATTGGTACCCCTCTGGTTCAGGTGTAGACCATCCCGTTTGTAGAGGTCCCACCTACCCCAGAATGAGCCCCAATTATCCAGGTATCTGAATCCCTCCCTCCTGCACCATCCCTGTAGCCACGTGTTCAACTGCTCTCTCTCCCTATTCCTCGCCTCGCTAGCACGTGGCACGGGTAACAAACCAGAGATAACAACTCTGTTTGTTCTAGCTCTAAGCTTCCACCCTCGCTCCTTGAATTTCTGCCTTACGTCCCCATCCCTTTTCCTACCTATGTCGTTGGTGCCTATGTGGACCACGACTTGGGACTGCTCCCCCTCAAGGATCCCGAAAACACGATCCGAGACATCACGGACCCTGGCACCTGGGAGGCAACACAACAACCGCGAGTCTCTCTCGTTCCCACAGAATCTCCTATCTGTCCCCCTAACTATGGAGTCCCCAATGACTAATGCTGTCCTCCTATCCCCCCTTCCCTTCTGAGCAACATGGACAGACTCTGTGCCAGAGACCTGTACCCCATGGCTTACCCCTGGTAAGTCGTCCCCCCCAACAGTATCCAAAACGGTATACTTGTTATTGAGGGGAGCGGCCATAGGGGATCCCTGCACTATCTGCCTGTTCCCTTTCCGTCCCCTGACTGTAACCCATCTACTTTTTTCCTGTACCTGAGGTGTGACTACCTCCCCGTAACTCCTCTCAATTACCCCCTCAGCCTCCCGAATGATCCGAAGTTCATCCAGCTCCAGCTCCAGTTCCCTAACACGGTTTCCAAGGAGCTGGAGTTGGGTGCACTTCCCGCTGATGAAGTCAGTGGGGACACTAGTGGTGACCCTCACCTTCCACATTCTACAGGAGGAGCATACAACTGCCCTAACATCCATTGCCACTGTTCTGAATTCCCAAACAGACAAATTAAAAAAAATATATACCAGTAGCCTTACCAAATCAGCGCTCAGACCCTTTTTTTTTGGTTAGAGGAGGAGGATGGGTGGGAGACACTACCTAGGTAGTGTTTCGGGTAAAGCAACCGCCCAAATATATTACCTCACTTACTCCAAAAATGGAGTCACGCGAGGTAAGACTTTTATAACCGAAAAGCTCACCTTCCCAGGCTGCCCTCGCGCTTCCTCCCGGACTCCCGCTGCTGAAACAACTGAAAGGCCGCAGTCACGCGAGGTAAGACTTTTATAACCGAAAAGCTCACCTTCCCAGGCTGCCCTCGCGCTTCCTCCCGGACTCCCGCCGCTGAAACAACTGAAAGGCCGCAGTCACGCGAGGTAAGACTTTTATAAC
>NC_063341.1:72354580-72355060 GCF_021869965.1 Rhincodon typus
TGAAACAACTGAAAGGCCGCAGTCACGCGAGGTAAGACTTTTATAACCGAAAAGCTCACCACACATGCACACACACACATACATACACACACACACACTCACACACACATACAAACACACATACACACACACGCGTACGTGCATACACACATACATGCACACGCATACACGCACACGCACACACATTCGTGCATACACAAACATGCATACACACACATGCGCATACACACACACGTATACATGCACACGCTCACTCACGCATACACACACACATGCATACACACACACACACATTCGTGCATACACAAACATGCATACACACACATGCGCATACACACATACACACACGTATACATGCACATGCTCACTCACGCATACACACACACATGCATACACACACACACACACACATGCATACACACACACACACACACATGCATGCATACATACACACACACACACACACACACACACACACAC
>NC_063341.1:72355160-72371495 GCF_021869965.1 Rhincodon typus
GCCTGTGCTTGGCCTGTATCCCTCCAACCCTTTCCCAATCATACGCTTTTATCATGCCTTTTGAATGTTGTAACTGTACCTGCTTCCACCACTTCATCTGGCTGTTCATTCCACACGAACCAGTCTGTGTGTAAAAAAGTCGCCCCTCATGCCCTTTTCAAAACTTTCTCCTTTCACATGAAAAATATGCCCTCTACTTTTGAATAGAATAGAGAATAGAATATCCTTTATTGAGCTCCAGCTGGAGTGTCTTCCTCAGCCACCATCCTGCCGGAACACCTCTACCCTGGGGAAAAGACACTTGTCACTCACCTCATCTGTGCCACTCATGATTTTATAAAACACAATAAGGTCACCTTTCAATCTCCTATGTTCCAGTGAAAACAATCCCAGCCTATTGAGGCAGGAGTTGGAGGTGGAGACTGGTACAATATTTAAAAGACATCTGGGTGGCTATATGAATAGGAAGGGTTTAGAGAGATATGGGCCAAATACTGGCAAATGGGACTAGATTAATTTAGGATATCTGGTCAACATGGACAAATTGGACTGAAGGGTCTGTTTCCATGCCATATGTCACTACGACTCTATGACTGTATGTGATTTAGAAGGTGTACATGTCAGTAAAAGGAACCAGGACATAGCATCATGCGAAGGCTGACAAGATGGACGGCATGGTGGCTCAGTGGTTAGCACTACTGCCTCACAGTGTCCCAGACCTGTGTTTGACTCCAGCCTCGGGTGACTGTCTGTGTGGAGTTTGCGCATTCTCCCCGTATCTGTGTGGTTTGCTTCAAGTGCTCCAGTTTCATCCCACAGTCCAAAGATGCTCAGGTTAGGTGGACTGGCCATGCTAAATTGTCCACAGTGTTCAGGGATGTATAGGCTAGGTGTGTTAGCCATGGGAAATGCAGGGAAAGGGGATGGGTGGGATGGTCTTCAGAAGATCTGTGTGGGCTGAATGGCCTGTTTCCATACTGTGGGGATTCTACAATGAGCTCTTAATAACTCATTAAACAAAATACAAATTCTCCATGATCCCCATCTTGTGTTTTAGATTACTGTATTGAATTTCTGGTCATTATTTCTTTTAACCCTTGTACCCCAGGATTCCTCTATTTACTGTACCAAAGCACCCCTTAATCTTGAGGTGAAAGTGACTGCATTTGACAAAGCAATTGAAATAACGACACAGAGGCTGGTATCCTGTCACCAAATCACCCTTCATTTACTTGTGCGCAATACACTGGCTGTGACCACCCAGCCCAGAGTCAATCCCTGAACTGAGGAGATTTTAATCTCGTGGTCATATTTTTATTTATTTTTTTAGTTTTTGTTGTTTCTTTTTTTAGTGCATATGTAGGTGCGAGACACAATAAAAACACCAGTTATGTAAATAACTTTATTGATAGTCCACCACCAGGATAAATACCCATGTGACCAAAGAGCAAGTGTCAAGCAGATCCCCTCTGGGGGCAATGCCTATGTGAATGAAAAGGTGTAGGAGAAGGGTCGGGATCAAATCAAAATAGAGTTTGAGGGGGAAATTATGGGTGGCATGGTGGCTCAGTGGTCAGCACTGCTGCCTCACAGTGCCAGGGACCTGGGTTCGATTCCACCGTCGGCAACTGTCTGTGTAGAGTTTGCACATTCTCCCTGTGTCTGCGTGGGTTTCCCCCCACAGTCCAAACATGTGCAGGCTAGGTGGTTTGGCCATGCTAAATTGCCTGTAGTGTTCAGGGATGTGTAGATTAGGTGGGTTGTAGGGGGATGGGTCTGGGTGGGATGCTCCAAGGGTCAGTGTGGACTTGTTGGGCCGAAGGGCCTGTTTCCACGCTGTAGAGATTCTATGATAAAGCCATCCACACCCTGCAGTGTCAACATCTCCTGAAAGGCATCAGGAGTATTGGTGGACACTGTGTGCTCCTTCTTCAGTGACAGTGGGCTGCGGACATAGCCGCAGAAGAGGGGCAGGCAGTTGGCCACAACGACCCTCTGCCTGGGCCTGTAAATGGCCAGCTTGGCCAGGCCTAGGAGCAGACCCATGAGGAGATCCTGTGACCTGCCTGCTCCCCTCCACAACGGGTGCCCAAAGATCAGGAGCCTGGGGCTGAAATGTAACCAAAAACACAAAAGGAGGGCTTTAAGATCACTGTAAAGGGAGTGCAAGTGCCTACACCCTGTACATACATGATGCACAGACTCCACAGCATCGCAAAACAGACCTTTGGCCTGGGAGTCTGTGAACCACCGTAATCTGCAGTTACATGGGACTGTTGCATACAACACCATCCCCCCACCCCGCCCCAGATCCCTAAGGGAAAGGGGGAGGACCCCTGCAGAGAGAGCCCTCTTAATGAGTCAGATGGGTTTTTCTGACAATCACCAATGGATTCATGCTCATCATTTGACTCTTAATTTCAGATTTTACTTGAATTCAAATCTACCATCTGTTGTTTCAGAATTCGAACTTGGGTCCCCAGAAAATTAGAATTAACAGTTCAGCGGTTATCCTCACCCTAACCCTAACCCTGTTAATATTGGTCAGCCAGTGCCTCCTGATTGGCCCAGGTTAACAACCCCAATCAAGGACCTTGTAGTCAATGAGATCCACTTGGAATCAATCCCTACATCCCTCCCCTCCTAAGTCCGGAGATGTAGGCCTGATCTTTCTCTTGTAGTATTTCCTGTGGTCCGGTTGCTCTGATTTGGACTCTGACACAGGTGGCGTGTACCAGACGGTAGCTCATCTCTTGTGTCTGGAGCATCTTGTGAGAGTTTCCTCCTCTTCTTCCGGTGGCTGCATCCATCTCGGACCCCGAAGTTTCCTCGACACTAGAGGGACGGGGAGAATCTATGGTTTCTGACAGGCCTTTCTGGCTGTTCTGAGGGACCAGGTATGTTTTGCTCCTGCCCTGTTTGTGAGGTAACAGCTTTCAGGCGGTCCATATGTTTGTTCAGGACTGTACCACCTACCGAAAGTTTGTATGCCATGGGACCTGACCTCGCATCAACCTCGCCTCGTACCAATACAGGGCCATTTCTGTGATTCCGCCACCAAACTTATTCCTCTGAAATAAATTGTCTCTCTCACTTGGAAGAGGCATGTGGCCGCATTGGCATTTCACTCCCCCACCAGGTCCAGGAATATCAGGTTTAACGTGGGCTGGAGTCTTCTCCCAACCAGCAACTCTGCTGGAGCAATCTCTATTGTTGCGTACGGGTTGCTCCTATAATCGAACAGAAGCTGAGACAATTTGTTATCAGGTGACACTGTAGGCTTCAATGTTTGAACCGCTGTTTCCACCAGACCATTGGACGATGGATGGTATGGAGCTGTCTTTTTGTGCCGAATGCCATTCAATTTCAGGAAATACTCAAATTCCCTGCCAGTAAAATGATATTCCATTGTCCATGACCAATACTTCCGGGAATCCATGTATCGAGAATGATGCTCGCTACTTCTCAATTGTCATCCCTGAGTTTGCTAAACAGACTTTATGCATCTCCAACAACTTTAAATGGACATCCACAATGACCAGGGACATTGAGTGCATGAAAGGCTGGGCATAGTCGACATGTAACTGGGTTTACCCGGCCATTCCCACAAATGTGGGGCACTGCTGGTGGCTGTTTTGGTCCTTGTTGGCACTCCGGGCACTGCCTCACCAATGCAGCAATGTCAGCATCCAACCTTGGCCACCAGGCATAGTTTCTTGCCAGCATCTTCACCTTGGATGACGCTGGTGGAGATCGACCAGTATTTGGCGGCGACTTTTACTCTGGACAATCCCTCCTGCTCCTCAAAATAATATGCCATCCTCTATGGTGATCCAGCCTCGCTGGATCTGGAAAGGTTTCAATCCTGGTTGCGATGGCCCTTCTGTTTCCCCCATTACCACCAGCTATTTCAGTTTTGCTTGGACAGGGTCTTTTTGTATCCACAGTCGGATATTGTCAGCAGTGACTGGAAGGGTGTCCCAGAAGTTTAAAACCAGAACGGACTCTTCCAGAGGAGGCACTATTGCTGGAGTATCTGCCACTGGGAGGTGGCTCAAGGCATCCTCATTAACCACTTGACTTCCTGGACAGTGTTCCAACTTGTACGTGCTGAGAATAAGGGCCTGACGCTGAATTCTACTGGAAGCTATGGGCAGCACTGCATTGTCTTCCTTCAGTAGCCCTAGCAGGGGCTTGCGATCTGTTACTATGACAAATTCCCGTCCGTAAAGATACTGGTAGAATTTCCCCACACCAGAAAGATGACAGCCAAGCCTTCCTTCTCGATCCAGATATACTTGCGTTCGGCATCAGCCAGAATCTGGGAACATACGCCAATGGGTTTTTCTCTCCGTTGGGTCACTAGTCAGTCGAAACTGCCCCAATACTCTACGGGGGGGCATCGCATGTCAGCAATAGATCGCACTTTGGATCATCATGGGCCAACACCATACATAATGATAGCTGTCTTTTCACGTCTCTAAAAGCTACCTCTTGGCTACGTGATCATTTCCAAGGCTGACCTTTTATCAATAGCAGGTGTAAGGGTGCCAGGCTGGAGGCCAGGTTATGTATGAATTTTCTGTAATAATTCACTATCCCAAGGAAAGAGCTAAGCTCTGGTCCAGACATGGGAGCCGGGCACCTTTGGTCATCCTCACTTTATCTTCCAACGGGTGTAACCCGGTTTTGTTGTCTTTGTAGCCCAAGTCGGTCACTTGGGGAAACTAGGACACACATTTTTCCCTTCAAAGGCGCACACCTACCTGGGAGAAACATTTAAGCACTGTGTCCAAGTTCTCCAAATGCTCTTTATTGGTCTTCCCGGTTATTAGCATGTCATCCAGATAAACAGCAACCTGGGGTGGACCCTTGTAAAATGTTCTCCATCATTTGCTGAAAAATGGCACAGGGTGACCATACCCCAAATGCCAGTCTCGTTTATTGGTACAAACCCTGGATGGGTATTAATTGAAGTGTACTTCTGGGAATCCTCATTCAGTTGCAATTACGGATACGCATGGCTCATGTCCAGCTTTGTAAAGGACAGCACCATGCCCTACCCTGGACTTTGTGCACATGCCCTCTTTGCAAAGGACTGGGTATTTATCCAGCTGGGAGAAGCAGTTTACTATTTGCTTAAAATCCCCACAAAGGCGAACTGAGCCATTAGGCTTCACAATCAGTATGACCGGTACAGCGCAATCTGCAAACTGCATGGTTTGATAATCCCTTCACTCTCCAGCCTCCTGGTTTCTGTCTCTACTTTTGCTTGCAAGGCAAATGGCACTGGATGGGCCCTGCAAAATCATGGAATTGCTTCCTGGTCAACATGGAAAGTGGATTTAGCCCCTTTGATAGCCACAAGCCCTCCCTGAAAAACTCCTGGGTATATCACTCGGACTCCATTGAAGCAGCTATTTTCCAACCGAAAAATGTTGATCCAATCTAGGTGAAAGTTTTTCAACCTATTCTGCCGAATAAGCTTTGGTCTGAGCCTTTTACTACCATTTTACTTGGTAATTGCACCAAATGCTCCTCATAGGAGACCGGAAATGAAGGCGTACCCTTAATTAGCAATGGTTTCTCAGTGTACCTTCTCAATTTGGCTGAGGTCTTCTGCAAGCTTAAAGATAGGAGTCCTGAGTGCAGAGATAGTAGGAATTGCAGATGCTGGAGAATCTTCAGAAATTTCTGAAAAAGGGTCTAGGCCCGAAACGTCAGTCTTCCTGCTCCTCTGACGCTGCTTGGCCTGCTGTGTTCATCCAGCTCTACACCTTGTTATCTCAGTCCTGAGTGCATCTTGTTAAAGGCAGATTCTACAACAACAGGTACAGCTGCTCTGGTATCGACCTCCATAGGAACTGGGTCACCATTTAACCAAACATTAATTTTAATCAGTTCAGATTTGGAAGTTAGTAAGCAATTTAATTGCTCCAACCCACATGTAGGGGGACTTCCCAGGGTGTGCACTCTCCTGGGTACCGTCCAATGAGTTTTATCAGGCCTTGTAAGACTCCTTTGCTGCCTCGAGTCCATATATGGGCAGTAACTACAATGACTTGCCGATCCTGATCTGAAGAACTTTTTAGCCACTTGGCCCAGGCACAACTTTGTTGTGGGGTTCTGCTGTGGATTGGCCTAGGGTCCCTCTGCTCAGGATATGCCCTGTGTGAGGCTCTGCAATTGCCTACACTCAAGTGGTGTTTCCCAAGCTCTGTCGGACAGGTGAGTGTGTGCACTTCCAACGGGATGCCCTGAAGCTCCCATGCTCCACTTGTCACATTTTCTAATGACCAATCTAGTTGCAGAGCCTGTTTGAAGTCCTGTTGGGTTTCAGCTGGTAGGCACTTCTGCATGGTTACGTCACTAACCCAACATACCAAACAGTCTCTCAGCATCTCATTCAGGGTTAACCCAAAATCACATGCCTCTGCCAGTCGTCATAACCTCGTCAAAAGTCCTGATACAGATTTCCCTGGTTCTCCAACAGCTGAATAAAACCAATAGCATCTCAGATTTAGAGGAGGTTTGGGTTTGTAATATTCCTTAGCCAAATCTGTCGACTCTTGAAAGATTTTAAGGTCTAGTGCCTCTGGGAAAGTTAAGCTCCTTATACCCAAAAATGCTGCGGGTCCGCAAGCAGTCAGAAGGATTACTCGGTACTTTTCATCTGCCCCAATGTCATTTGCCCAGAAAATGTATCTCATTCATTCCACATACTGGGCCCAGTCCTCGACAACAGGATCAAACGAGTGAAGCTTCCCAAATAAAGGCATGATGCCAGAGATGCTTACCCCAACTCCAAGATGACTGTAGCAAGTGAATGTTCTTCAGGCACACCCTGTTTCCTCTCGTTGCCACTGAAATAACTTCACAGAGACTGGTACTCCATCACCAAGTCGCTCTATTTACTTTTGTGCAGTACACTGGCTGTGATAAGCCAGCTTGGAATCAGTCCCCTGAACTCAGGAGATTCTAATCTCCTGGTTATATACTTCCTTTTGTTTTTTTTCTAACAGCTCGGAGTCAGTACTCATGAGGAAATTCTAATCTCCTTGTTCTATTTTTTTTTTCTTTTTTGTTACTGATGAGACTCTGATCTCCTGGTTATTATGATATTTTTAATTTTCTTTTTTGTTTGCTGTTCCCCTACTCTACTGCCATCCAGCAGGAGTGCTTAATCTCCTGGTTATATTGGTCAGCCAGGGCTGTTCTGATTGGCCCAGGTTCACAACTTTAATCAAGGATCTCGTAGTCAACAAGATCTAGCTGGTTCCAATCACTGTAGTGGCATTGTTGGCTATGCCATTATTTATTACCCATCCATAATTGACCTTGAGAAGGTGACAGTGAGGTGCCATCTTGAACAATTGTTGTCCATATTGTGTAAGTACATCCACTGTGCTGTTAGGGAGGGAATTCTACGATTTTGACTCAACAGCAGTGAAGGAATGATGATGTATTTCCATGTCAGGATGGCGAATGGCTTGGAGGGGAGCTTTCAGATGTTCCCATGCATCTGAAGTCCTGTCTGCTAGATGGTAGAAGTTGCAGGTTTGGCCAGTCCTTTATATAAGGAGAATTGTTGCAGATCATTTTGTAAATGGTACACTGCTGCTGCTGTGAATCAACATTGAAGATGGTCGATGTACCAATCAAGATGCCTACTTTTCTCTTAGATACTGTCAAGCTTCTTTAGTGCTGATGGAACTGCACTCATGTAGGCAGCTGGGGAATAGCAGCATGGGGAGGCGATGGTCTAGTGGTTTTATTGCTGTACTGTTAATCCAGAAACCCAGATAACGTTCTGGGGACCCAGGTTTGAATCCCGCCATGGCAGATGGTGGAATTTGAATTCAGTAAATATCTGGAATTAACAATCTAATGATGACCGTGAATCCGTGTCGATTGTCAGAAAAACCCATCTGGTTCACTAATGTCCTTTAGGGAAGGAAACTGCCATCCTTACTCGGCCCGGCCTACATGTGACTCCAGAACCACAGCAATATGGTTGACTCTTACCTGCCCTCTGCGCAATTAGGAATGGGCAATAAATGCTGCTGAGCCAGCGACACCCTCATCCGGTGAATAAATAAAGAAAAAAAATTCTGCCATACTCCTGACTTGTGCCTTATCAATGGTGGATAGGAGTCAGGAGGTGAGTTACTTGCCACAGAATTCCTAGCTTCTGACCTGGTCTTGTAGCCACAAGATGGTTAATTTAGTTCAGTTGCTGGTCAATGGTAATACCCAGGATACTAACTGTGAGGGATTCAGCTATAATAATGCCGTTAAATGTCAAGGGGCAATTGATTGATTGATTTATTGCCACATGTACTGAAGTGCAGTAAAAAGCTTTGTTTATGAGCTGTACAGCGTTATTGATTGTTGGATATGGTTATCATCTAGTACTTGTGTGGCAAAAATGTTACTGGCTATTCATCAGTCCAAGCTGGGTGGTTGTGGTTGTTAGAGGTCCCAGAGCATCTTAGTCCCAGAGCATCGCTGCAGGAATTCTTCAGGGTGGGGTCCTTCGTTCAACCATTGTCACATGATTCATCAATGGTGATTTTCATAGTTGATCGCTCAAACTTCACTACTTGTAACTCCTCAGAAACAGAAGCAGTCCATATTTAGATGCAGCAAGGCCTGGATTTGTATGGATGAGTATAGCTCCAACAACACCCAAGAAACTCAACCCCATTCAAACAAAAATAACCCTTGAGCAAAAAAGCCAAAGATGACAGTCGAGTGCCACACTGAGGGTGTACTGCAATGTTGGAAGCACCATCTTTCAAATGAGATGTTAAACTGAGACCCTGCCTGTCTTCTCAGATGGATCTAAAAGATCCTATCTTACTATACTGAAGAAGAGCAGGGCAGTTAATGTTGATTTTTTTCAGTTAATGTTGCTGTCAAGATCACAATTTATCCCCTAATTAATGTCAAAATAAACAAATTGTCTGGTTGTTATCCCATTGCGCTGTGTGGAGGCCCTGACTGTGTACAAAATGGCCGCCTTGTTTCCTGCATTACAAGTCTAATTCCATTCGTGTACTCTACTCTACTCTATACGTACTTTGAGAAGTCTGGTGAAAGATACCATATAAATGAAAGTCTTAAGACACAACTTCCTTTCTTCCCTCATTTCCCCTAAAGGCTTTTTTTTGTAAAAATTGATCCACAGAATGTGGGCATCACTGGCTAAGCCAGCATTTATTGCCCATCAGTAATTGCCCAGAGGGCAGCTAAGAATCATGCACATTGCAGTGGGTCTGGAGTCACATATAGGCCCAGAATAGGTAGGGATAGCAGTAGTGAACCAGATGAGTTTTCCCGATGATGGTTTCATGGTCATCATTAGATTCAATTTGAGATTTTTATTGAACTCAAATTCTACCATTTGACATGGCAGGATTCAAACCCAGGTCCCACGATCATTCCTTGGGTTTCTGGATTAATAATCTCATGATAACACCACTAAGCCATCTCCTGCCTGATGCATTTTTAGATTATGTATCTGGTTAAAATGGAGCCACTGTAGTAATTGGAACCAGGGTCAGATGGTTCTCAATGATGGGGGGTTAAAACTCACTCAGAGATAGTAGGAACTCAGAGATAACAAGGTGTGGAGTTGGATGAACATCAGGCAGCATCAGAGGAGCAGGAAAGCTGATGTTTCGGGTCTGGACCCTTCTTCAGAAATGGGGGAGGGGAAGGGGGCTCTGAAATAAATAGAAAGAGGAGGAGGCGATGATGGAAGGTGGATAGAGGAGCAGAAAGGTGGAGAGAAGACGGACAGGTTAAGGTGGCGGGGATGGAGCCAGTAAAGGTGAGTGTAGGTAGGGAGTTGGGATGGGGGTTGGTCAGTTGGGAGGGAGGGGCAGGTAGGTGGGAGGGAAGACGGACAGGTCAAGGAGGCGGCGTTGAGGCTAGTAGGTAGGAATTGGGGTTGGGAGTTGGTCAGTGAGGACGGAGGGGCGGATAAGTGGGAGAAAAGACGGACAGGTCAAGGAGGTGGGGATGAGCTTGGCTGGTTTTGGGATGAAGTCGGGGGTGGGGAGATTTTGAAGCTTGTGAAGTCCACATTGGGACCATTGGGCTGCAGGATTCCTAAGCCTAATATGAGGTGAAGTTGTCAATTGAGAGGGACAAAGGCCCAGGGCGTATATAAAGTCATAGAGTCATGGAGTCATACAGCACAGAAACAGACCCTTTGGTCCAACCAGTCCATACTGACCATTTGGTTGGCAGGCAATATGTAAGCTAGCAATTGGGATACGTCAAGAGTAAGTCCAAAAGGTTCCTACAAACACAGGAAGAGGAACAACTACAAGTGATTTTCTGGCTTCTACTGGACAGGTAAGACTGAAACCAGGTTAGTGTGATCCCTCCAAGCTAGCTGATGGGCCATTGGACAAAAATGCTGTAGTCAACTGTATCGAGAGCAGACTTAAAAAAAGGTACAAGAAGGAACAGTATACTTTTGTCACAACCACATAGAATGGATGACCTTGGAGAGAACATGATGGAAGTTAGGGGAAAAATTAGATCCTACAAAAAACACACTGTATCCAGTAACTAGTCCCAACTGCCTGCTCCTGACCCATATCCTTCCAAACCTTTCCTATTCATGTACTTATCAAAATGTCTTTTAAACATTGTAATTATACCCACATCCATGACTTCCTCAGGAAATTCATTCCACACACGAACCACCCTTTGTGTAAAAAAAAGTTGTCTTTTTTAAATCTCTCTCTTCTCACCTTAAAATGTGCTCCCTAGTCTTGAAAATCCCCATGCTAAGGAAAAAGACACCTACCATTAACCCTATCTATTCCCCTCATGATTTTATAAACCTCTGTACAGTCACTTCTCAACCTCCTATGCTCCAGTGAAAAATGTCCCAGTCTATCCAGCTTTTCTTTTTAACTCTGGGAATTTCCCCAAATTGTGAATTCAGAGTGGGAAAGAGAAGGTTTTTGTTAGGTTTAATGCACAAAATAGAGCCTTTAGAGTGAGACGTGAATGGGAAAGGAGAAAAGGCCTACCTACAATGAGATAAGTGGCTGAGTGACATTATGAATGACAACTGGCAAGAACAGGCAGGAAGGAAAGGGCAGTGGCATAACTTTGGTGGTGCGAGTTGGAATAAGTATAAAAATAAGAAACAACCTTGGATCAGTGTGTGCAGAATCCATATAAATTGAATTAATTTTATTCTCATGTTCAGTGAAAAATTTACAAATCACCACTTACTGTGCCATCTTAGTATCTAGGCAGAGTTTTTTTTAATGCATTCACAGGATGAGGGTGTCTCTGGCGAGGCAGCAGTTATTGCCCATCCCTAATTGCGCAGAGGACAGTTAAGAGTCAGCCACATTGCTGTGGGTCTGGAGTCACATGTAGGCCAGACCAGGTAAGGATGGCAGTTTCCTTCCCTAAAGGACATTAGTGAACCAGGTGGGTTTTTCCCAACAATCAACAATGGATTCACGGTCATCATTAGACTCTTAATTCCAGATATTTATTGAATTCAAATTCCACCATCTGCCATGGCGGGATTTGAACCCGGGTCCCCAGAATGTTATCGGGGTCTCTGGATTAACAATCCAGTGATAATACTACTAGGCCATCTCCTCCCCTATTCTTCTGTACAAGTTCCTCGGGGGGCAAAAAAATTAGAAAAATAAAGAAATAAGAAGTCCAGCATTACAGATCCTAGGAATAAATTAGAAAATAGAGAAATAAAAAGTTCAGAACTTCCAACCCAGTCCACATATAGAAGAAAATACTGTTGGGAGTAATTTACATGATGAGCGGGTGCGAAGGTAGGGGAGAGGAGATGGCATAAATACAATAAGCATCACTACAGAAAAATTGCTAGGTAAACTAATGCATCCAGAAGCTGACCAGCTGACCTGATGTGTTGCATTCTACAATATTTAAGGAAATGGTTATGGAAATATTGGATCCACTGTAGCAATCTTCCAAGAATCTTTAGAATCTGGAAATGTCCCAGAGGATTAGAAGACTGCTGTAGTAATATCTTTACTCAAAAATGGAAAGAGACAAGCCATTAGCCTGGACTTCAGGCTTAATAGTGCAGTCACATTATTACTGTACTACTACCTCCCCTTTACAATCACTGTTGGCTTCCAAATTTGGTCTGCCAAGAACCATCATGAAAGTTTAATGCTGTTCTGCCTATGAACTAGAAAGAAGGGTATGGAGGATAGTAAGAGTCAGGAATGCACTATCTGGAAGAGTAGTTATTTTTAAAATTCATTCATGGGGTAAGGTTGTCTCTGGGCTAGGTCAACATTTATTGCCCATCCCTAATTAGTAGGAGTAATAGTAAAAAAGATTATTACTTGAATGGTAAAAAGTTGCAGCATGCTGCTATGCAGAGGGACCTGGGTGTCCTTGTGCATGAATCACAGAAGGTAGGTCTGTAGGTACAACAAGTAATTAGGAAGGCAAATGGAATTTTGTCCTTCATTGCTAAAAGGATTGAGATTAAAAGCAGAGAGGTTATGTTGCAGCTGTACAAGGTGCTGGTGAGGCCACACCTGGAGTACTGTGTGCAGTTTTGGTCTCCTTACTTGAGAAAGGATGTACTGGCACTGGGGGGGGTGCAAAGGAGGTTCACTAGGTTGATTCCGGAGTTGAGGACGTTGGCTTATGAGGAGAGACTGAGTAGATTGGGATTATATTCATTGGAATTCAGAAGATTGAGGGGGGATCTTATAGAAACATATAAAATTATGAAGGGAATAGATAAGATAGAAGTAGAGAGGATGTTTCCACTGGCAGGTGAAGCTAGGACAAGAGGGCATAGCCTCAAGATTAGAGGGAGCAGATTTAAGACTGAATTGAGAAGGAACTTCTTCACCCAGAGGGTTGTTAATCTATGGAATTCCTTGCCCAGTGAAGTAGTTGACGCTACTTCAGTAAACGTTTTTAAAGATAAGGTAGATTTTTTTTGAACAATAAAGGAATTAAGGGATATGGTGAGAACGCGGATAAGTGGATCTGAGTCCACGAAAAGATCAGCCATGATCTTATTGAATGGCGGAGCAGGCTCGAAGGGCCGGACGGCCTACTCCTGCTCCTAGTTCTTATGTTCTTATGTTCTAATTGCCGAGAGAAATTGAGGTTTTGGGGCATATGTCAGGTATAGACAGCAGATATCAAGTGAATAAAAATATAAAGGCAGTTGGAGTATACTTAAGAGGGAAATCAGCAGGTCAAAAAGAGGACATGAGATAGCTTTGGCAAATAGGGTTAGGGAGAATCCAAAGGTGTTTCATAAATACATTAAGGACAAAAAGGTAACTGGAGAGAGAAAAGGCCCCTTAAGGATCAGCAAGGTCGTCTATGTGTGGAACTGCAGGAGATGGGGGTGATACTAAATGAGTATTTTATATCAGTTTACTGTGAAGAAGGATTGGGAAGATTTGGAATGCAGGGAAATAAATAGCGACATCTTGAAAAATGTCCATATTACAGAGGAGGAGGTGCTGGATGTCTTAAATTGCACAAAGGTGGATAAATCCCCAGAACCTGATCAGGTGTACCCTGGAACTCCGTGGGAAGCTGGGAAAGTGATTGCTGGGCCCCTTGTTGAGATATTTGTATCATCGAAAGCCACAGGTGAGGTGCCAGAAGACTGGAGTTTGGCTAACGTGGTGCCTCTATTTAAGAACGGTGGTAAGGCAAAGCCAGGGAACTATAGACCGATAAGCTTGACACTGGTTATGGGCAAGTTGTTGGAGGGAATCCTGAGGGACAGGATTTACATACATTTGGAAAGGCAAGGACTGATTAGGTAGGGATAGAATATGGCTTTGTGCGTGGGAAATCGCATCTCACTGACTTGATTGGGATTTTTGAAGAAGTAATGAAGAGGATTGATGAGGGCAGAGAGGTGGACAGGATCCATATGGACGTCAGTAAAGTGTTCAACAAGGTTCTTCATGGTAGACTGGTTAGCAAGGTTAGATCACATGGAATAGAGGGAGAATTAGCCACTTGGATACAGAATGGCTTGAAGGTAGAAGACAGAGGGTGGTAGTGGAGGTTGCTTTTCAGTCTGGAGGCCTGTGACCAGTGATGTGCCACAAGGATCAGTGCTGGTTCCACTGCTTTTTGTCATTTATATAAATAATTTGGATGTGAACATCGAAGGTATGGTTAGTAAGTTTGCAGATGACACCAAAATTGGAGATGTAGTGGAGAGGGAAGAAGGTTACCTCAGAATATAATGGGATCTTGATCAGATGGGCCAATGGACCAACGTGTGGCAGATGGGAGTTTAATTTAGATAAATGTGAGGCGCTGCATTTTGGAAAGGCAAACCAGGGCAGGACTTATACACTGAATGGGAGGCTCTGGGTAGTGTTGCCGAACAAAAAGAACTTGGAGTGCAGGTTCATCATTCCTTGAAAGTGAAGTCGCAGGTGGATAGGTTAGTGAAGAAGATTTTTGATATGCTTGCCTTTATTTGTCAGTTCATTGAGTATGGGAGTTGGGAGTTGGGAGTTGGGAGGTCACGTTGCAGCTGTACAAGACTAGTTTGGCCACTTTTGGAATACTGTGTTCAGTTCTGGTCTCATGGCTGTAGGAAAGATGTTGTGAAACTTGAAAGGGTTCAGAAAAGAATTACAAGGATGTTG
This sequence comes from Rhincodon typus, assembly GCF_021869965.1. Classification (NCBI taxonomy): domain Eukaryota; kingdom Metazoa; phylum Chordata; class Chondrichthyes; order Orectolobiformes; family Rhincodontidae; genus Rhincodon; species Rhincodon typus. Next base: position 72,369,842 of record NC_063341.1, read on the forward strand.
CCAGGGTTGGAGGGTTTGAGGTATAGGAAGAAACTGAGTAGGCTGGGGTTATTTTCTCTGGAGCGTCTGTGGCTGAGGGGTGACCTTATAGAAGTTCATAAAATCACGAGGGGCATGGATAGGGTGAACAGACAAAGCCTTTTCCCCGGGATGGGGGAGTTCAAAGCTAGACGGCATAGGTTTAAGGTGACATGGGGAAAAATTTAAAAGGGGTCCTAAGGGGCAACTTTTTCATGCAGAGGGCAGTGTGTATATGGAATGAGCTGCCAGAGGAAGTGATGGAAGCTGGTCCAATACAGCATTTAAAAGGCATCTGTATAGGAAGGATTTAGCGGGGTATGCTGGCATCGGGATTAGATTTATCTAGGGTATCTGGTCAGGTTGGATGAGTTGGATCGAGGGGTCTGTTTCCATGCTGTACAACTCTATGACTCTATATGGCTGTGGGTCTGGAGTCACATATAGCCTAGACCAGGTAAGGATGACAGATTTCCTTCCCTAAAGAATATTAGTGAACCAGATGGGCTTATCCTAAGAATCAACATTAGACTCATGGCCATTGTTAGACTCTTAATTCTAGATTTTTCCTTTCTTGAATTCAAAATCTGGCACAGCAGGATTTGAACCCAGGTTCCCAGCACAGTACCTCACTCTCTGGATTAACAGTCCAACAATAATACCACTATCTATCCCTTGATGAGGTGGGAAGTCTCACAACCTATAAAAAGTGCTTGGATAAGCATTTGAAATGTCATAACATTCATGGCCCTATGTGGCAAAGTGGGACTCGTGGATTTAGTGGATTTTTGATAGTGCAGACTTGATGGGCCGAAGGGTCTCTTCTGGACTCTACAACATTACCAGTTTACTTTGATACCCACAGGCTATTGGTGACTCTAAAAATGGGATCCATATGGTTAGGCCCCATTGAAAAATTAAAATGACATCATCCTCACTTGCTTAGTTACTGGTCCATACCTTTACACAATGGCATCACTCATTCAAATCTTTTTATGAGTACAAGGGTATAGATTCACCTCTGAGTCTCCAATATGTGCAACATTCATGCAATCCCAGAGATTAATTTGGATAAATTTAGGCAGAGGGATCACTATCATATATATCAGGCTGTAATATTCAACTGTAGCCATTCCATTCTAAGTGGGCTTTGAGAACATCTCCCTTATCCTCACCCACCAATGAGCATTTGTCATTAAACAAGGATCTCATATTGTGGTGACAGGGAATTTTTTTTATGAAGCACTGTTATGATTTAGAAATACACAATGGCTGAAGGTATTTCACAGGAATATTGTAAAGTAAAATTTAAAACTAAATTACAGAATGTGAAATTAGAGAAGAAAGCCAAAAGCACAGTCAAAGAAAAAGTTTTAAGGAGTGTCTTAAAAAAGCCTTTCTGAAGAAGCATTATACCAGACTTGAAACGTTAACTCTGTTTCTCTCTCCACGGATGCTGCACTTCCACTGAGAATTATTCTGAAGAAGGGTCACTGGATTCAAAACTCTGCTTTCTCTCCGCAGTTGCTGCCAGATCTGCAGAGTTTCTCCAGCATTCTTTGAAGAACAAAGGCAGACAGAAACTGCTAGCAGATCTGGCAGCAACTGCGGAGAGAAAGCAGAGTTTTGAATCCAG
>NC_063341.1:72371595-72379626 GCF_021869965.1 Rhincodon typus
GCAGATCTGGCAGCAACTGCGGAGAGAAAGCAGAGTTTTGAATCCAGTGACCCTTCTTCAGAATAATTCTCAGTGGAAGTGAGTTCGAATCCCATGATGATAGTTGGTGGAATTTAGAACAGTACAACACAGGAACATGCCCTTTGGCCCACAATGCAATTGAGACATTAGATTCAATTAAGACGTCTGGAACAGGAAAGTGATGGTGACTGTCAAGTTATCGATTACCATTAAAAAAAAACATTTTGCTCATTGATGTCCTTTAGGAATGGAAATCTGCTGGCCTACATGTAATTTCAGGCCACAGCAACATGGATGATTCTTAACTGCACTCTGAAATAGCTAAGGAAACCATTGGTTCTAGTACAATGAATACTGGCCTTGTCTGTAACACCCAGATCCCATGAAAGAATAAACAATAAAAAGATCCAATGACCTGGCCTTCAACTCCCATTCCTAGAAAATTACCGCACCTCCCAATCATGCTGTGTGTGAGGAAAAACTCCTTTACCTTTGAAATAATCTTCTCTTCACAGTCTTATATCATTTTGCTCTCTGGCAATGATGCATCAATACTTTTATTCTGGATTTACTTTCCCTGTTTCATTGATTAGCTCTCATACAATCTCCAGGGAACCTGAGATAACAAGGTGTGGAGCTGGATGAACACAGCAGGCCAAGCAGCATCAGAGGAGCAGGAAAGCTGATGTTTCGGATCTAGACCCTTCTGCCTTTATGAGAACTGACACTTGGCCTGTGAATGACACGGTGAAGGTGGATATTTATTGCCCATTTCTCTCACCTTGACAAGTTCAACACTGCCTTCTTTTCAACACACAGGTCATCATTAGGTACAACTGCCTGGTTTACCAAGCCACTTCAGAGTCCAGTTTAGTGTCCACCATGTAAGATTATGACTGCAGTCATTTGGAACCTTCTCTTGGTGACATTGAGTCTGAAATTCATAGGATATACACACATTAAATAAAAAGCAAAGTACTGCAGACTTGAAATTTTAACTTTCTTTCCCTCTTGACAGATGCTATCATTTCTCTCCACTTAATCCTCTCAGAAGATCCTTCTTTTCATTTTGTCTTCATGTAAATATCCATCTTCACCTTAAATATATCAATGGTAATCGTCTCAATCATTCCTTGTAGCCACCAGATTGGGGTGAGGTGGCAGTGACGTAGGGGAAATGTCACTGGACTAGGAGTTCAAAGCCCCAGCTTAATGATTTTGGTTCAAATCCAATGGGGTAAATGATGAAACTTGTATTCAATTAAAAAGCTGGTCTAATGGTTTCTAGTGTTAAGTTTCACTTGCACTTGGGCACTGTTGTAGCTCAATTCCTAACAGAAGGGGCAGGGTGAGACCCTCAAGTGATCCTTAATCAGTCACTTAAGGGACTTAATTGTCAGTAAGGTGGGAATGTGACCCGGGGCTTTCCTGCCCCATCATCATGTTGGTGGAAGCAAGCAGCGTTTGAGTTCCCCATTACCCAACATAATTAAGTGTACTTCTGGTGAACTCTAAATTTATTGCCTTCATGAATACAAGGTTATGACCCACTTTTCTGTTCTCACTTGCCATCATGCAATTGTAGCTATTTTTAATGGACCTGTTCAGAAATGTTATTGTGCACCGCAGGAGCAGGTGGGACTTGAACCCAGGACTTATAGCTCAGAGGGAGACACACTACCAAGGCACCACAAGAGCCCCATTATGCAACAATAGCTTGGTACTATGCAGCAGCTTCCAAATGGTTTGTGGCTTAGTGGAGTCCTCTTGGATCTGGCTGATGAAGATTGTGGTTTCAATTTCGTGGCTCGTGTGTGCTAAGACTTATAGAGGAAGTGCTGTATTAGTGGAAGAGTTGCCTTTGAATCGAGATGCAATAAGTTGAGGATCTGGTTGCCTGCTTAATGGGGGAATGCAAAAAAATGTCACAATACAATCTGAAGAAAAGCAAGTGATTACCTCCTGAAGTCTTTACCAAAATGTATCCCCCCAATGAAAATCACTATGTAAACGTTTTTATCATTGAAGAAACATTTTGTCGTAGCAAACACTCCTTCCAATCTATAAGATGAAGTGAAGTGATCCCATTCACTTATATTTCCTGAATGCTCTACCATTATACTTCCAAAGAGTGACCAGAATCCCAATATCATGAGAATTATTGACTTCATTCAGGGTCTCTCAGTGAATGATTTCATTTGGATGTTTTTTATACCGTCTACATTTGGTTCTTTCGTGAAAATCTTTTGATACAAATCCTCGGCTCAAATTCAAATCTAATGCAGCAACTTTCAAGAAAAAGAAAGTTTTGGTTTGGCTGACAAATTATTAGCAAATGCGAATTGCAGCACAAAGGAAATCTTCTTCCACATATGTGGGACCCAATGAGTTTACAATGAAACAAAATAAATAATTAACTGCAGCACCTGCTAAACTGCACCCTCTGCAGAGAATGAAGGCACCAGCCCCCAGCGGGAGACAAATTCTCTCTCATATTCCTTGCTGCTGTGTGTTTAATTGCACTAAACAGGTTGCAGGAACAGACATCATATACCCATTCACAGTCTGAATCATCAGTGCCAATTCTCCAAGGATTTAGTCAACTTCTCATATGTTCTCTCCAACTGGGATCGTGCCCTAAATTTACATGCAAATGTAACAATAGCATTATGCACTGAATTCTTAGATTCTTCGCTGCAAGTATAGAGAGAGGGAGATGGGGAATGCTAATGACTTTGTGTATCTGAGGCTCTGGAATCCTTGAATAAGGTACATTTTCTGGCTGGTGGATGTACAGGATGTGTGAGTCATTGTGCTTGCCAGGAGCTGGCGAAAGATAAGGTCAACTGGTTTTCAGAGGAAAAGCAACTTGCTGTGATCAATGACTCATCAACACTGTTTTCCTTCCGTAAGGGAAAAGTGTTAATGCTGTGTTATAACATTACGGATATAAGAAAGCATCAAGAATACAGTCATGAAATTATTGAGCGCTACTGCTGTAGAACCACTTAACTTACTCATAACAAATCACTTGCTGTTGTTTTAACAAGAGTTGACACGTCCAACAAAACAGCAGAGAGGGGAACCTGATATGAATATGTGAAAATATCTGCCAAAGTAATGAGCCAGGAGTGTGGTGGAATAATTATTACTCTTCTGAATGAATCCAGTTGCAGTACAACGTAAGAGACATGGTCCTGTCCAGAGTGCAGTTGCCCACTTGATCCATGATGTTGCTACTCCGACTCCTTTATTCCTTCCTTAGTCATGCCTCTGTATCTTGGCAGCAGAATTCACTGCACAAACTCATCACTTTACTTTGATAGAGCCTTTCGTCCTTGTGCTTGCTACCACCTCAAATTGAAAGATTCACAAAATCAATGGGAAATTTTTCACCTCCAAGATCCATTCGAAATTGAATGCCTTTCTGCAAAAATTCCCATTCCTTCTTTGTCATTGTTTCACAATACTGCAATTTCCTTGCTGCATCATCACAAGGGTATCAGAATAAAGGGAAAGACTTCTCAGAGCAACCGAAAATGGACAACTAATGGCCTCAACAGCATCGCCGATATTCCACTTGCCTGGATGGATGCAGATCCAACAATGTGAAGACATTCAGCACTGCTCAGGACAAATAGCCTGCTTATTTGACATCCCATTCACCATCACCTTCAGCATTCATTCCCTCCACCACTGATGCACAGTGGCAACAATGTGTGCCATCTACAAGATGCACTGCAGCAATTCACTAAGGTTCCACTGACAACACTTTCCAAACCTGCCAGCTCTACTACCCATAAGGACAAGGGCATCAGGTGTACAGTAACAGCACTACCTGCAAGATCTCCTCCAAGTCAAACACCGTCCTACCTTGGAACCACATCCCTGTTGCCTCAGTGTTCCTAGGTCAAAATCATGAAACTCCCTCCCTATGCACTTACAATCAATGGGCCGCACCGGTGGGTGAAGGGAGCTCATTGCCACCTTCTCAAGGGGCATTTAAGGCCAAGCAATAAATATTAACCTATTCAGTAACTGTCAGTTATTCTTGCTCAGAACAGGGAGAATAGGTGAAAATGAGGCACAAACCAAGATTGGTCCTGGGTTGTTGCCTTATCTCTGATAACAGATCCACATCTCCAGGAAGGGCCATCATTGTTAAACTTGACTCTATTTGCTCCTACACTGAACACCTTTCCTGCCAAGGTCACTGGGCGATAAAGTGAAAACCCTGGAAAATCTTCAACCCCTAATCTGGGAATGATAGACTAATACACAGCACTCAATGCCAAGCTCTAACCTGTAAGTTCAAGTCACATTCCAGAAACTTAAGTGTAAAAATCTAGGCTGCTATTCATCTGCTGAGCCAAGAGAGTGCAATGGCAGAAGTGCTGGCTTTCTACATAAGATATTAAATGGCGAGTTCATCCACCCTCTTGGACGAGCCTAAAGGATTTCCTAATTGAAATGGTTCCCTCTTGTCATGCTACTTTCACTGAAAGAGTTTTGATGTTAAAAGCTACCACATGAATACAAAGAGTCATCATTATTATTGCCTAGTTAGCAGTGTAGTAGATGAGTATAAATCAGCCGAACATCTCGTAAGAAAGAAAGAAAATATGTCAAGTCATGAACACAGCCCAGTCCATCATGAAAACCAGGCTATCCATCCCTGACTCCACCTACACTTCCCACTGCCTTGGAAAAGCAACCAACATAATCAAAGACCCCTCCCACCCCGGTTATAATCTCTTCCACCATTTTTCCATTGGGCAGAAGATATAAAAGTTTGTATACAGGCACAAATAGATTCAAGAACAGCTTCTTCCCTGCTGTCATTAGACTTATGAATGTACCTCTCAAATTTTAAATTTAATGTTGGTCTCACTCTCTGCGCACCTTCTCTGCAGCTGTGACATTATATTCCTCGCCCTGTTCTATTACCCTAATGCACTTTGTACAGTATGATCTGCCTGCACTGCACGCAAAACAAAACTTTTCACTGTACCTAGGTACATGTGGCAAAAATAAATCAAATCAAAAATGGAGCTTTACAAAATGAGAACACAAAAGCTATATTACCCCACCGAAGATACCCAGAACAGATGTAGTTCGATGTAGCTCAAAGTAGGAATGGAATCCGACAGAATCAGAAATAGAAATAGAAAGTGCTGGAGGTACTCAATTCTGATGTAAAGTCAGATTGGAATTGAAAAATTAATTCTGTTTTCACTCTCCACAGATGCTGCCAGACCTGTTGAGTTTCTCCGCCATTTTCTGTGTTTGTTTCAGATTTCCAGCATCCGCAGAACTTTGTTTTTATTATACCATGGAATTAACATGGTTTAAAGTTTTTCGACTTATATGGGAGTCTTCTTTGTGAGTCTTCAGCTGCAGGAGCAAATGAGATCTCAGTTTAAAGATTCATTTAAAATGTGGATGAGATGAGGATTGATCGGGTGGTTGACAGTAAGGAAGAAGGTCCTTGGTTACAGGAGGATATAAATGGATTGGCCAGATGGGCAGATCAGTGGCAGATGGAATTTTATGGCGATAAATGTGAGGTGATGCACTTTGGAAGAAGTAACAAGGCAAGGGAGCACTCAATGTATGGCAGGACACTAGGAAGCTGGGAGGAGCAGAGAGATCTTGGGGGCTTGTCCACAGATTCCTATAGGTGGCAGGACAGGTAAATAGGTGGTTAAGAAGGCATATAGGATGCTTTCCTCTATCAGTCATGGTATAGATTATAAGGACTGGTAGGTCATTGGAGCTGTTTAGGACTTTGGTTAGGCCACAGCTGGAGCATTGTGTGCAGTTCTGGTCACCACACTAAAGAAAGTTGTGATTGCACTGGAAGGGATACAGAGGATATTCACCAGGATGTTGCCTGGGTAGAAGCATTTTAGCTATGAAGAGAGATTGGATAAGCTTAGATTGTTTTCTTTATAGCTGAGAGGCTGAAAGGGGACCTGATAAAGATGATCGGATTATATCGGGCATGGACAGGTTGGATAGGAAACAGCTGTTCCCCTTAGTTGAAGGCACAATAATGAGGGAGCTTAGTTTTAAAGTGTAAGGCAGGAGGTGTAGAAGGGTCTTGAGGAAGATGTTTCACCCAAAGGGTGGTAAGGGACTGGAATGCACTGCCTGGGAAGATCACTGAGACAGAAAAACTCACAACCTTGAAAAATAAGCTGGTGAGCAGCTGAAATGTCATAATATTCAAGGCAATGGGCCTAATGATGGAAAGTGGGGCTAGAGTCCATTTAGAGTAGATTTTGCCAGTGCACACCTGATGAGCTAAATGTCTTCTTCTGTACATCTGATTCGATGAAAAGACAGCACCTTTCATAATGCAGAATTCCCTTTTTAGCCCTGGACACAAACTCATAACCTTCTGATCTTGATACAGTGAGTGCTTCTGACTGAGCTACTGCTCAGATAAAGCCAGTCAAAAGTTTGATGAATGAGGATGTACAGTAGAATTAAGTTGCACAGGGAGGCTGAGTGAGGGGCATGGAGCATTTAGAAAGATATTAAATTACAATGTATGGGCAACCGAGGATGAAAACCTGGACTTCTTTTTGCTCTCCATGTCTTGCTGTGCAATTCGTTTTCAGAACAATGCTTCACATTAAGTTAATGTAATTAAGCAGTCGCCCAGCCAATTCTTCTCAGGCTTATTAGTCTTAAATTGGCCTGCTACACTGCCAGCTCTCACACAGAGAGCTGCATGACTTGGATATGTCTTGTAATTATAACTTGCAATTTAATACTTTGCAACCTTGATTTTGTAAGCACCTTTTTGGAGTGGTATTTATTCATTGTGCAACTTTTTATCTCATATTAGCATGCAGTTCACTTGGTCTAGGAGCATCCCAGCATTAGTCAATTACAGCTTACAGGGCTCTCAGGATAGTGATAGTCCCGCCATCAGTCAGGTAAGTTACAATCCCCTGTTTCAGACTGTGATAATTAGATTTGTAATTCATGCACTGGGACATCTAAATGTGCTATCACACCAGAGTCAGCTGTGAAACCCAACTCTCTCGACAGAGAAAAATGACACAAATTTCCCCAGAGTTAACCTACTCCTTCATTTGGGATCAATGTTTCCTTTATGGACGACATGCGCCACTTTGTTAGCAGAGCCAGTTCCTGCTTGAATTTTGCTTTGTATTTGCCATGGATCAGGAGTCCCTAAGCCCAGAAATGCATTCCTGATGTACACATTGGATGGAAAGGTGTTCAATTACTCTTACAATATTTGAAGCATCGAGCCTCCAAGCCCAACTTCTCCTTCAGGAGAAAACCAAAAGAACTGGTGGATGCTGCAAATCAGGCACAAAAAGAGCAGTTGCTGGAAAAGCTCAGCAGGTCTGGCAGCATCCGTGAAAAAAAAAGAAAGAAAGTTTCGAGTCCAGTGATGCTTTCTCAGTTCTGAGGAAGAGTCACTGGACCCGCAACGTTAACTCTGATTTTTTTCTTCACAGATGCTGCCAGATCTGTTTTTCCAGCAATTTGTGGGTGGCATGGTAGCTCAGTGGTTAGCACTGTTGCCTCACAGCACCAGGCACCTGGGTTTGATTCCACCCTCAGGCAACTGTCTGTGTGGAGTTTCCACATTCTCCCTGTGTCTGTGTGGGTTTCCTCTGGGTGCTCTGATTTCCTCCCACAGTCCAAAGATGTGCAGGCTAGGTGGATTGGCCAAGCTAAATTGCCTGCAGTGTTCAGGGATGTGTAGATTAGGGGTAATGTGGGATGGGTCTGGATGGGATGTGCCAAGGATCAGTGTGGACTTGTTTGGCCAAAAGACCTGTTTTCACACTATAGGGATTCTAAGTTTCCATTTTTGTTCTCCTCTGGAGTATGGCACGGATGTATTTATTCCATAAACTTGCTAACTAATCATCCTGGTATTAGCGGACAGAATTAGATGAAAAATAACAGATAGGAAAATCTGAGATAACAAGGTGTAGAGCTGGATGAACACAGCAGGCCAAG
>NC_063341.1:72380026-72398129 GCF_021869965.1 Rhincodon typus
CTTGGCCTGCTGTGTTCATCCAGCTCTACACCTTGTTATCTCAGATTCTCCAGCATCTGCAGTTCCTACAATCTCAGATAGGAAAATCTTCCTCTTTATTCTGCCTTCTGAAAAGGTAAAAAAAATGAAATGCTTATATTTCCAGGGCACAGTCTCCTGAATTATAGCCGATGAAACAATATCATTTAAAAATACAAAATTGCGAAAGCTGGAGATCTGAAACAAATGCGGAGAATGCTGGAGAAGTTCAGCAGGTCTGGCAGCAAGAGTGGAGAGAGAAACGGAGTTAATGTTTTGACTCTTCTTTCGAAGTTCTGAACTTGAATTGGACTCAAAATGTTAACTCTGTTTCTCTCACCACAGATGCTGCAAAACGAATATTTTTTGTTGCATGCAACGAGCTGAATGATCAGCTAATCTGTCTTTCTTGAGAAGCATCAGCCACAGTCTTGCATTCAAGCCTCTAGAGCAGGAGATGAACCTGCAAATTTCTGGCTTGTGAGATAAATACAAAGAGCACAAAAGCAAGGAAGCTACGGCGAACTTATGTGAGACACTAATTTGTCTTCAGTTGAAATATTGTTCCCACCACACTTTTAGGTTTAAGCTGTTAGAAAGGGTGCAGGAAAGATTTATGGGAATGGATCCAGGGCTGAGGGACTTCAACTTTATTGATTGATTGGAGAAGCTCAGAAGCAATCAGTTATGTGCAATACAGGGAAAACATGGGATATGTAAAAACTGTGCTTCCCTTAAGATGAGCAGTCACACACTAATTGTAAAGAGATGTCCAATCAGTTGCAGATGGCAAACAGAAGTCCTCCTTAGAGAAGAGAGTTTTGAGAGGAGATTTGATAAGAGCTTTCAAAATCATGAGGTGTCCAGTCAGAGTCAACAGTGAGAAACAGTTCCCATTGGCAGATGGGTCAAGAAGATATAATTGGAATGATATTCAGTGCTGTTGGGTCAAATTCCTGGAACCGCTTCCTTCACACTATTGTAGGGTGTCCATAAACCCCACTGACTGCAGTGGTTCAAGAAAACAGCTCACCAACACCTTCTGTCGGACATCTTGGGGTGGGGTGGGGTGGGGTGTGGAAGTAAATGGTGTCTAGTTAGTGACACCCACATCCTGGAAAGGAATAAATTAAAAACAAAAGAGATGATAATTTAAAAGGATTGGGAGAGGAACCAAAGATGACATGAGGATTGGATAAGGTCTGAGATGTACCAGCTGAGAGTGTGAAATGGCCTCTTTCTGTGCAGTAACTACTCCCTCACTCAGGAGCGAGACTAACATCCACTGAACCATAGCTATGATTGCATGTTTAAGACAGACATCAGGGACACTGTTTTTGCATGGACTGTGGTGACTGTGATCAAGAAGCTATAGAGCCTTTTTAAAAGTTATATTGCAATTGGAAGAGAATAAATTTGATATCTTGGAAGGTGGAAAACAAGGGTGAATATCTTTCGGGGTTCAAAACTACTTCACGCTTTTGTGATTGCCTTTATTGCAGTTACAAGGGGAGATGATGGCCTCGTGGTATTATCATGACAGTGTTAACTCAAAGGCCTGGTAATGTTATGAGGACCTAGGTTCAAATCCCACCATGGCAGATGGTGGAGTTTAAATTCAATAAAAATCTGGAATTAAGACTCTAATGATGACCCTGAAGCTACTGTTGAGGGAAAAAACCCATCTGGTTCATTAATGCCCTGTAGGGAAGGAAACTGCCATCTTTACCTGGTCTGGGCTACATGTGACCCCTGACCCACAACAATGCAATTGAATCTGGGTAATTAGGAATGGGTAATAAGTACTGGCTTATTACCCATTAACAGGGCTACTCTGTAAGTGCAAATATTTGATGTTCTTAAGATTAAACTATTTTTCACACTGGATGCTAAATCTGACCTTGATGCAATTAAATTATTCTCCTGTTAAACTATGAGGTGTTGCTCTACTGAGTTTGCCTCTCTCAGTTGTGACTGAGTATCCTGTTTTCCTAAGCTTCCCCGTCCACCACACACCAGAGTACAATGTAATCTCCAAGGAGTGGCAAATAATTGGATGTTTTTTTAAAAAAGTGGCAGAATAGAAAAGTCCTTGGCGATTAGTAGTCTATTTACTACGCTTCCTTGAAGAGATAAAACTAGGGGTGCCTTTCAGAAATCAGCTTAGACTGCGCAAAAAGGTGACATTGAATCTCACAACAAAACTCTACCTTGTCTTTATGTGGCACCTTTAACTTAGGAAATTGCCCCAAAGTGTTTTGCATGTAAAAGTTTGAACAAACTTGATACTGAGCCATATCATGAGATATTAGGAATAATGACCAAAAACTTTCACAAAGACTTAGGTATTAAAAATGTCCATGAAGGAAGAGAATGAGGCAGAGAGACAGAGACTTTGAAGGAGAATTTGAGAGTATAAGGATTAACCAGTTGAAGATAGAGCCACCAACGCAAAAGTGAAGGAAATTGACCGTAATCCTGCCATTAACAAAAACTGACCAATGGTTAAACACAAAAGAACATCCACTACCTCCACCACCAATGCACTGTAGCAGCAGTGTGTAACCATCTACAAGATGCACTGCAGAAATTTGCTAAATATCTTTAGGCAGCACCTTCCAAACAAATGACCTCCTCCATCCAGAAGGACAAGCGTGGCAGAAACATCAGAACACCACCAACCGCAAGATCCCCTCCAAGTCGCCCATCATCCTGACTTGAAAATATATCACCGTTCCTTCACTGGGTCAAAATTCCTGGAACTCCCTCTTTAAAGGAATAATGGGTCTGCCTACAGTGTGTGGACTGCAGTGGTTCAAGAAGGCAGCTCACCACCACCTTCCCAAGGGCAACTAGGGACGGACAATAAATGCTGGCCCAGCCAGCAATGCTCGTGTCCTATGAATGAATGTAAAGAAGAACAAAATTGGAAGAACTCAGGAGGTCATGCAGCATCTGTGGAAACAGAGTCAACATTTCTGGTCAATGATTTCATTATTCTGATAGTGCTGATGAGAGGTCATTGAACAATACCATTCATTCTATTCCTTTCCACAGAAGCTGTCTGACCTGCTGAGTTAAAAGCCGAAAGAACTGCGGATGCTGTAAATTAGGAACAAAAACAGAAGTTGCTGGAAAAGCTCAACGGGTCTGGCAGCATCTGTGAAGAAAAAAATCAGAGTTAATGTTTCGGGTCTGGTGATCCTTCCTCAGAACTGCTGAGTTTCTCCTGAAACTTTTTTTTTTAAAGACTTCCAACATCCGTAGTATTTGTGGAAGGGTCCTGGGACATTGTGAATATGCAAAAGGAGATTTCCTTTCGTGTCTATATCTACACGTTGAAGCTGTATTTTTTATTTTAATCTGTCGATGAAGGAATGCGGAAGGTTGAAGTTTGCATGCCCATAAAGGAAGAACTGTGAATGCATTTTTTTTTACTGCTTATCTTTCCTTTGAGGATTTTTTTCTGTTGTCCTTCAGCTAATGCTTTCAGAATGACATTCTCTTCAAAGCTTGGGGACTGGTGCTTTTTTCCTGTGTTTTTGGGATCAGCCCAGAGTGGAAGTGCTTACGCAATGAGAGAAACAGCAGAATAATTGTTCTCAATCTCACTGAGAGGCTAACTGCAAAGGAGAACTGGGGTGAATTTTAAATCAACCAAAGGTGGGGTAGGTTGGGAACTAGTTAACATAAAAATTGGAGATGCATAACGACAATCGTGATGCAATAATGATAAAAATGTCGAATGATCAATGCAATGAAGCGTCTGCCGTCACCAGTTGTGCAAATGTCATTCCTGACTGCACACCTCTATATGGCTACAGACTTAGTGCACGCATGTGTTGTGTAAAGGCAGTAGCAGCAAAATCTCTGGATTAAATTGGAATAAGGAATGTTGAAAACCTAACAAACATCTAAAAAGCTCTGCCAGAGCCTATCAGAGTGTGCATAATTACAATTTCGTAAATAGAGTTTCAAGGAAAGGACCTCAAGAAGTAACCCTTGGAGGTTCAAATCTGGTAAAGTTATCATGGACCCCCATGAGGGAGAGACAAGGATCAGCGCACCTCAGATAAGGGGTGAGGTTAGGAAGGAGGGTGACCTCAGTTGGTGTGAGAATTGATCCCATTCTATTAGCATCATTCTGCATCAGCCTGAGCTAATTGGGCTAACCCACTCCAACTGGGGCAACTCGTGACTTTTACCCCATACTCATTGCAACAGTGGAAAAAACCGGCAAACTAAGACAGGTATCGGCTCAAGAGATTTACATGTGAATATAACTTCATATCTTTCACAACTTCACCCCACTATCCTGAAGCAAATGGAAGAGCTGACTGAGGACTTGTCCAATCAGGACATCATTTGAAAAAGAACACAGGATAAATCTTGCCTTATTAAGATACAGATTATCATTGTACCAGAATGCATTCTCATTGTCAGAATTATTGATGGGTTGGAGTTTGAAATCACAACTTCCAACCCTGGCTCAGAAACTACAATCCGGCATCACTGAATTTTTTTTTCATACACTTGTGGGATGTGGGCATCGCTGGCTGGTCCGGCATTTATTGTCCATCCCTATTTGCCCTTGAGAAGGTGGTGGTGAGCTGTCTTCTTAAACTGCAGCAGTTCACAAGCTGTAAGGTTGACCCACAATGTTGCTATGGAGGGAATTCCAGGGTTTTGACACAACAGCAGTGAAAGAACGGAGATATATTTCCAAGTCAGGATGGTGAGTGGCTTGGAGGGGAACTTGGAGGTGGTGATTTTCCCATATGTCTGCTGCCCTTGACAGGGTCATGGGTTTGCAAGATGCTATCTCAGGATCTTTGGTGAATTTCTGCAGTGTATCTTGTAGATAGTACACACTGCTACTACAGAGCGTCGGTGGTGGAGGGAGTGGATGCCTGTGGATGAGGAGCCAATCAAGTGGGCTGCTTTGTCCTGGATGGTGCCAAGCTTCTTGAGTGTTGTTGGGGCTGTACACATCCAGGCAAATGGAGAGTATTCCATCACTCTCCTAATTTGTGCCTTGTAGATTGTGGACAAGCTTTGGGGAGTCAGGAGGTGAGCTAATCACCACAGTATTCCTAGCCTCTGATTTGCTCTTGTAGCCACTGTGTTTATGTGACAAGTCCAGTTGAGTTTCTGGTCAATGATAACCCCCAGAATGTTAATAGTGGGAGAGTCAGTGATGGTAACACCATTGAATGTCAAGGGACAGTGGTTAGATTGTCTCTTATAGGAGATGGTCATCACCTGACATTTGTGTGGCACAAATTTCAATTGTAACTTGTCTGGATATTGTACTGAACTTGCTGCATTTGAACATGGATTGCTTCAGTATCCGAGGAGTCGCGAATGGTGCTGAACATTGTGCAATCATTGGCGAACATCCCCACTTTTGACCTTATGATGGAGGGAAGGTCATTGATGAAGCAGCTGAAGATGGTTGGGCCAAGGCGTGTGCCCTGAGGACCTCCTGCAGAGATGTCCTGGAGCTGAGGTGACTGACCTCCAACAACCACGACCATCTTCCTGCGTGCCAGGTATATCTCTAAACAATGGAGAGTTTGGGCCCGATACCCATTGATTCCAATTTTGCTAGGGCTCCTTGATATCGCACTCAATCAAATGCAGCCTTGATATCAAGGACTGTCACTCTCACCTCACCTCTGGATTTCAGCTCTTTTGTCCATGTTTGAACCAAGGCTGTAATGAGATCAGGAGCTGAGTGACCCTGACAGAATCTAAACTGGGCGTCTCTGAGCAGGTTATTGCTGAGCAGGTGCTGCTTGATAACACTGTTGATGACACCTTCCATCACTTTACTGATGATTGAGAGGAGATTGATGGGGTGGTAATTGGCCGGGTTGGATTTGTCCTGCTTTTTATGTACAGGATATATCTGGGCAATTTCCCACATTGTCGGGTAGATAATAGTGTTGTAACTGCATTGGAACAGCTTGGATAGAGGAGCAGCAAGTGCTGGAGCACAAGTCTTCAGTAGTATTGTCGGAATGTTGTCAGAGCCCATAGCCTTTGCAGTATCCAGTGTCTCCAACTGTTTCTTGACATCACGTGGAGTGAATGGAATTGGCTGAAGGTTGGTATCTGTAATGTTAGGGACCACCAGAGGAGGTGGATCATTCATTTGGCACCTCTGGATGAAGATTGCTGCAAATGCTTCAGCCTTATCTTTTGCACTGATGTGCTGGCCTCTTCCATCATTGAGGATGGGGATATTTGTGGAGCCTCCTCTTCCAGCGAGTTGTTTAATTGTCCACCACCGTTCACAACTAGATGTGGCAGGACTGCAGAGCTTAGATGTGACCTCTTGGTTGTTAGATCACTTAACTCTGCCTATCACTTGCTGTTTATGTTGCTTGGCACACCAGTAGTCCTATTTAGTAACTTCACCAGGTTGACAACTCATTTTCAGGTATGCCTGGTGCTGCTCCTTGCATACCCTCCTGCACTGCCCATTGAACCAGGGTTGATCCCCTGGTTTGATGGTAATGATTGAGTGGGGGATATGCCGGGCCATGAGGTTACAGATTGTGCTGGAGTACAATTCTGCTCCTGTTGATGGCCCACAGCGCCTCATGGATGCCCAGTCTTGAGTTGCTAGATCCAATTTAGACAGACTTTGAATATGACCATAACAGAGTGAAAAAGCAGAAAGGAAAGCAAGGAAACAACCAGAGTAGAAATGCTAATAAGTAAATCCAGAAGACAGGAGTTACCAGGGCTACAGCCTGGTGACAGAAAGTCAATAAATAACCAACAGAGAGAAGGAAGAATTGCGGTAAAACAAACACAGCAACCAAGATCCTAGTAAGGTTGAACTGATCAAAGGATAATGTGTAGAAATTATAATGCATTGATTTTGTGGAATAAGAGAAATATAGGAATATTTCTCAAAAGAAGAAGAGGAACAAGAGACCACTCAGGAGGGATACACTCTGATCAAAGAAAAGAACAGTACAAGATCATAGAAAGGGATGAGAACCAGCGGAGGAAGATTGTTCAAAGTACCATGGAGATGAACACAGTGAAGTCATAGTCTGTAGCGACACTTTCATAAGGGTGATAAGGACACGCAGGAAGATGAAGAGTAATGAGACACTCACAAAATAGAAAATGATGCACAGTGCTGATGTCATTGTCACATGACTATGTAGAAAGATCTGGAAGGAGGCAGTAGTTTGACCAGAATCTGAGAATGTGTACCAATAATGCTTTAAACAAAGATTCTTAAGAAGTGTGAGATAACAAGGTGTAGAGCTGGATGAACACAGCAGGCCAGGCAGCATCAGAGGAGCAGGAAAGCTGACGTTTCAGGTCTGGGCCGAGAAGAAGCTTTCCTGCTCCTCTGATGCTGCTTGACCTGCTGTGTCCATCCAGCTCTACACCTTGTTATCTCAGACTCCAGCATCAGCAGTTCCTACTATATCTTCTTAAGAAGTGTCTTGCTCTCAAGCAGCAGTGTTTGGGGATTAAAATGTATTGGACCCCCCATAAACACAATAAAACAAGCATTTTAAAAGTTGCAAAACTAACTTGACTTACCCCAATCTGCTGACTTCTGGCTAGGTTATTGAAATATTATAACAATGCTGACAGTGACTCACTTTTAACTCCTCTTACAGGTTTCACTTATTCGTCAGACGAAAGAGCAGCGCTCCAAATGCTTGTGATTTTAAATAAACATGTTGGACTATGACCGGGTGTTGTGTGACTTCAGACTTTATCCACCCCAGTGCAACACTGGCATGTGCACATTCGGCTTAACTTATATTGGCCCTTACTTTTCAGACACATCGAGGAAGGTATAAACAGCTTTCTAGAAGTTTGAGTGGCTTTCCAGTATCTCCTGGCTCACCAAATCTGTCTACCTCGTGGTATTATACAGCACCACCAGCCCTCACCATCAGTTCTTCACACCATCTGCCAGTATAAACCTCATTGGCCTCTCCATCAGAATCCTCCTGGTTGCAACCTTGTGACTCCCTATCAAAATGTGTAACCCTGACCCCACAGTCAGACATTCACACCCCCACTATTGGAAATTGCACCCCCATCGTCGGACCCACTCCCTCCAGGAACATAGGAATAGGAGTAGGCTATTTGGCCCCTCCAGCCTGTTCCACCATCACAATGAGATCATGGCTGATCTGCGGCCTACCTCCACTTAGCTGCCTTTGGCTCCTATCCCTTAACACCTTAGCTTAACAAAAACTTATCTATTTCGGATTCAAAATTAACAACCGATCCAGCATCCACTGCCATTTCTGGAAGAGAGTTCCAAGCCTCTAACACTTTGTATGTAGAAGTGCTTCCTAACATCTCTCCCAGCCCTAATTCGCAGACAACTCCTCCAGTTCTAGAATCCCCAACCTGTGGAAATAATTTATCTTTACCGGCCCTGACTTTTTCTGTTAATATCTTGATCAATCCTTTACCTTCTAAATTCTCCTCATGATCACCCCACTAAACGCTCACTGACAACATCGTGTTCATACGTCTGCTTGCTGTCTCCTCTTCAGAGTTTCATAACTAGCTGGGAGACAAACCTGTCAAGTGGGTTGACTTCCAGAGGTGGGGATAATGAAAAGAGATGGAGGCAACAGCAGTAAGCAGATGGCATGATGGTCACCAGCACGCACACACACACACACCGTTTAATCAGGACTGCTGATCAAACGCATGGATACATAATGATTTGCTTCATTCCACTGTCAACATGATACATTGGACTTCACAACATTTTCCACTTGCTTCTTCAGGAGGATACAATTCTGTGAGAGAAAGGACATTGAGGACAACATGTCATCTGCTTTGACGACGGAAACCCATGAACTTGCGTCACTGTTGAGCTGAGTGCTGGATTCAGACTCATTCACAATGACCTGCAAAATAACACTGCTTCAGACTGAGCAAGGCCAGCTGAGTGAATGACAACTGTTACGAAGCAGAGGTCACCCCACCTCCCCCAACCCCTGCCCAATAACTGAAACTGAAACACCAAAAGAAGCTCAGCTCACCTCATAATCTGCTAAAGGAAGCGTGAAAAGTGGTATAATCTGCCTCTCATCCCCACAATCTGTTATAAAGGAAATGAACTCCTGACAGTCACTCTGTAGTCAACAAGACACAATTTATTTATCTAACTGTAACAGTGAACAAGTTAACAGAACTGCTAACAAACTGAACAGTTCCCCCTTAACTACTAACTATTCCCAGATAAACCAAAATTCGAATGGCATGCTGCTCCAATAGATAAAGTCCGACTTATATAAACCAAATTAATTTTAAAAATAAGGCTTAATCTCTTGAAATTACAGCCAGGATAAATCTTCCAGAATGTTTTTTTGTCTTCTCTGCTGTCCTCCAGTCAAGAATGCCTTCCCCTGTTGAATTCTTGTGTCAGGAATATTAGCTAACAGTGCCGTAGTACCTTTATTTAGATGATGTTTACCCTAAGATTTTAGAGATTTCTGTGAGCGCCAATGATTTTCTCTTTTTTTAGGGCTGATGGCTGTTGACAGCTGGTCTCTTAACAGGTGGCTGTTTGCTCTCACACTGATTTTTAAATGCCCTCTTCTTCAATATCCTTGATGACCTATTATTTTCTTACAATAGGATTGGTCCAAGGTCGTCAAAGCCAACAGATTTAAATTTAATTTGTTTTTGGTATCTAGGGCCTGGTTTAAATTTATCGGCTAAATTCAAAAGCCTATTGTATTGGTAAAAATGCAGCTTTGCCTGTAACAGTATAACATTTTGATACAATGCTTCAATTTCAAGAACTCTGTGTATCTGCTCCTGCCTGCAGACATTATTTTTAAATCTCTAAGCCTAAACAGCACATCTCTTAAAGGGACCATGCATTCCTCCCCACTATCATTTTACAAAGAAATTCTAACATCCTGCCTTCCAATCTACAAGTGCTATACCAACTTTATAACATAACTCTTACGGTATTTGAGATCACAACTCTTGCTTTTGAACCTGACTGAAGAATATGCTAAGGAAATGTCACAAGTCACAGTTTTGAAAAGGCTTTGAACGCTGGCTATATTCTTTTGTAAAAGTCATCACGCAAGTTCTTCATGTATGTTATATAAACCTATTCAATTATCCTACATAGAGTTGTCGAGTTATACAGCACAGAAACTGACCTTTCGGTCCATGCCGACCATAATCCCAAACTCAACTAGTCTCACCTGCTTGCTCCTGACCTATATCCCTCCAAATCATTCCTATTCATGTACTTATCCAAATGTCTTTTAAATGTTGAAATTATGCTCACATCCACCACTTCCTCAGGGAGTTCATTCCACCCACGAACTAGTTTCTGTGTAAAACAATTGTCTCTCATATCTTTTTAAAATCTCTCTCCTCACACCTTAAAAATGTGCTCCCTTGTCTTGGAAATCCCCCATCCTACGGAAAAGAACAGCTACGGTAAACTCTATCTATAGCCCTCACTCATGACTTCAGTACTGGAGCAATTTTTTACTGGTGAACAAAGGAACAATTCTCAACCATAAAAGAAAATTAATTTGACAGTAAAGACACAGTTAGATTTAAAACAATAGTGTTATGGTCTGGATATTCTAAACAGCAGTGCTGCATTCATTCCTTATTATTGTCATCCACTGGAATCCTTTCTCTCAAGAGCACAGCTGTGTTCATTCGGGGTGCTGAGTGGTTAGCACTGCTGCCTCACAGGTTCAATTCCAGCCTTGGGCAACTGTCTCTGTGGAGTTTGCATGTTCCTCCTGTTTCTGCTAGGTGCTCTGGTTTCCTCCCACAGTCTAAGGATGTGCAGGTTAGGTGGATTGGCTGTGCTAAATTATCCATAGTGTGTGGGTGAAGTGATTTAGCCATGATTAATACAGGGTTTGGCTGGGGTGTTCTTTGAAGGATCAATGTGGACTTGATGGGCTGAATGGCATCTTTCCCTACTGTTGAGATTCTCTGATGCACTACTGAGACTATGTAATGCTCTGGTGAGACCACATTTTGTCAGCAGTTTTTGGCCCCATATCTAAGGAAGGACGTGCTGGCGTTTGAGGGAGTCCAGAGGAGGTTTTCAAGAATGTTCCTGTGGATGAAGGGCTTGTCATATGTGGAGTGGTTGAGGACTCTAGGTCTGTATTCAGTGAAGTTTAGAAGAACAAGGGGTGATCTGATTGGAACTGAGAGGCCTGGACAGCATGGACTTGGAGATAATGTCTCCACTAGTGAGAGAAATTAGGACCTGAGGGCACAGCCTCAGAATGAAGGAGCAACCCTTTAGAATTGAGATGAAGAGAAATTTCTTTTATCTAGGGGTGGTGACTCTGTAGCGTTCATCGCCACAGAAGACGATCAAGGGTTATGGGGAGAAGGCAGGAGAATGGGGTGTAGAAACATATCAGCCACGATCAAATGGTGGAGCAGCCTCGATGGGCCGAATGGCCTAATTCTGCTCCTGTATCTGATGGTCTTATGTTCTCTTCATGTCATGTCCTCATTATTTATGGGCTGGTAATCTTGGAATTGTGTGGCAAGTGACTCACCTCCTCTTTACTCAGTGTTTGTCCATCAATTCAAGGACCAATTCAGGAATATAGAGGAATGATCCACACTTTCCTGAATGGTTACAGCTCCAACAACACTCAAAAAACTTGACATCATCCAGAACAAATTGGTTGGCACTCCATCTGCCACCTTCAACATTTATTCCCTTCAGTAGTTGACTTAACAGTGTACCATCTGTGAGATACATTGCAGCAACTCATCAAGACTCCTTCAACGCTTTCCAAGGCTGTGATGCTTACCACCTAGAAGGGCAAGAGCAACGGATTCATAGAACACAACCATCTGCGAGTTCCTTGCCAAGCCACACACCATCCTGGCTTGGAAATGTAACCATTGTTTCCTCACTGTCACTGGGTCTCAGTCCTGAAACGCCCTTCTGAGCAACTTCTGGATGTACCTATACTGTGGAGGTTCAAAAATGCAGCTCCCCACTACCGTCATCAGGGCAATTATGGAGAGGTGATAACAGATGGCTCAGTTAGTGAAGTCCACATCCCATGAGAGAAAAGCTCCCTCCGTAGACAGTGAACAGGAGAAAGAAAGGAATAAAGTCTGGTTCTTTCCCCTTTCTCTCTTCCAATTGCTGTCTACTCTTTGGTTATTGTATCGTCCCCACATTTAGTGAGTTGTAAAAAGATGATCTTATTCATGCTCTACATTATTGTCAGTACCAAAGGCTATGACAACTCAATTCTCTTGAGCCTGTATCATCATTTGTCAGTCCCACTTAATGCATCCTGAGTTGCTTTACCTATTCTTCAGTCATGTTAAGAAGGGCCTGTAAAAGAGAAGGATTACAGGAATTAAGCAGCTGATATAGAAACTAAATCTTCAGAAGGTGAACCCAGATTAGGACTGCAAAGTAGGGCAAGAAACTGAAATGAAAGCATGTCTAATATTAAGATAAAACCAAAGGCAGGAAAGTCTGAAGTCACTAAAATGTCAGAAATGGTTGGCGTAATCTAACAAGCAAAAAAGCAGAGGAAACACATTGGTCAGACTGGTCAGTCATTCAAACTCCGTAAGATTTGGAGCAGAAGTTGGCCATTCAGCCCTTCGAAACTGCTTTGCCATTCACTGAGATCATGGCTGATCTGATAATCATCAGCTCCATTTTCCTGCCTTTTCCCCATAACACTTGATTTCCTTACTGTTTAAAAATCTGCCTATCTCAGCCTTCAATATGCTAAATAAGCTTACATTGAGAGTCCTCTGGGGCAAAGAATTCCACAGATTTACCAGCCTCTGAAAGAAGAAATTCCTCCTCCGTCTTAAAAATGCAAATTCTTTTTCTGAGATTATGCCTTGTGGTCTGAGATGTTCCCGGAATGGGAAACAACTTTTCCACATTGTCCTGTCAAGTCCCCTGTGAATCTTGTATGTATATACTATACCAGATGGATAAGTTTCAATGGATTAAGGCATCCTATCCATGTTTTATTCCCTCTGTTCTTGATTTACCTAAAGCACATTTATAATTTTTATTGTTAAATTTATTTATGGTCTTTTGGATATGCATTTTTGCATGAGTTAGCTTGCACAGTTGGAGAGTACAAATGTATTATTAAAATAACCCTGGAAATGAGCATAGGACAAACTGAATTACAAAACTACAGTCACTGGGATTTTAATAAGGCAAGGATGCAAATTTGTGATGTGTTCCATGCCTATCAAACAGTTGATCTTCAGTATGTCTCTGCGAATAGGTTCTTTCCCAGCCAACTTACTTTCACGAGGTGATGTATTTTTGTTGAGAATTAAATAAACTAACTTACAGTTCATTTCTAGTTCTCTCTTGAGTATCCTCAAGTCTAAATTGCTTGCATAAAGCTCTTTCCTGTTAAGGTCTGCCTGTTTACACAATATGAATGGATAAATGGGCACATGGGTTTTTCTTTGTCTCCTCTTGTGGGACATGGACATTACTGGCTGGGCCAGTATTTATTGCCTGTCCCTAATTGCCCTTGAGAAGGTGGTGGTGAGCTGCCTTCTTGAACCGCTGTAGTCCATGTACTATCAGTAGACGTACAGTCTGTGCTCAATTGAGCAAAAGTACTCCATGTAGCATTTTATGAATCAGAGGGGCAATAATGGTTGAGTGCATTGACGATGAGATAGAAAAAAGGGCTTTCATTTATTTAGAGCCTTTCACAACATTAGACCATCCAAACTTACAGTCAATGAAGTTTTTCTGAAGTGAAATTACTATTGCAATGTTGAAAATCTAGCAGGCAATTTGTGCGCAGCAAGGAACATGCAATATAAGAATATATCAATGTTGAGATAATCCGATTTTTAATGATGTTGCTTGAGGGGATAAATATTTCCAAGACACTGGAGCTAAATCAATTGCTTTTCTTCAGAAAGTTGCCTTGGGACCATGTATAATGACCTGAGAAAGCAGACAGGACTGTCAGTTTAATGTCTTATGTGAAAGACAATACTTCTGACAATGCAGCACTCCTTCAGTAATGCATTGAATCGCCAGCCTGTACAATGAGCTTAAATCTTTATGAGTAAAACTTAACCTTTTGACTGGAATCATATTCTTTCAGGTTATAGGACACAAGACTATATCTCAATGTGCATTTAACCAGTGAATCAAGGTGAGAATGGGAACAAATTCCAGGTAAAATTTATGCTTTTAATTACTGTCTGATTCATTAGATTGGCAAAATCATTTCATTTGTTATGGGTAAGGGCCAATCCCATTAATTGGCACCATCAGCAGTAAGCTGGGAGGCTTTAGCCCAGTAGTATTATCACTGGACTGTTAATCAGGAGACATAGATAATATTCTGGGGACCTGGGTTCAAATCCTGCCACAGCAGATGGTGGAATTTGAACTCAATAAATATCTGGATTTAACAATCGAATGATGACCATGAATTGATCGTCAGAAAACCCATCTGGTTCACTAATGTCCTTCAGGGAAGGGAACTGCCATCCTTACCTGGTCTGGTCTACATGTGACTCTAGACCCACAGCAATGTGGTTGACTCTTAACTGCCCTCTGGGCAATAAATGCTGCCTCGCCAGCATCACCTTCATTCCGTGAATGAATAAAAGGAAACCAGTGGGAAAGCAATGCGCCTGATTGCACAATTCTCTCTCTCAGTAGGCAGTGCCCCTACCAGGACTATCAGCTTTCCCTTGATGTCTTAATACAGGAAGAGGCTCTGCCTTACTGTATTGAAAGTCTAGGACTGGGAATTATAGTCTCAGGGGAAGGGATTGAGACGAGGAGGGATTTCTTTCTTCATGCATCAGATGTGGGCACCACTAGTTCGGCCAGCATTTATTGCCCATTCCCTAATTGCCCAGAGGGCAGTTAAGAATCAACCACATTGCCGTGGTTGTGTCACATGGAGGCCAGACCGGGTAAGGATGGCAGGTTTCCTTCCCTGAAAGCCATTAGTGAACCAGATGGGTTTTTGTAACAATTGACATGGTTTGCATCAGGTTAGCTTATTAATTCTAGATCTTTCACTGAAATTTCTGCCATGGTGGGATTCAAACCCATCTCTCGGGGCATTAGCCTGGGGCGGTGGGGTCTGTATTTGTAGCATAGGAACATTCCCACTTTACCACCTCCCCACCAGTGGGAGTTGTAAAGCATGTTGGAGGGGCCGATGGATCTATCCAGCTCAGTTTTTATGCTTCCTTAAAATAAACATAGTGTCAACGCCATAGGTTCACAAGGGTTGGAGCTGATTACTCGCTTAGAGGGAAGGTAATGGTGCAGTGATACTGAGCTAGCAATCTAGGATGCTGTTTTTGATGCAAGGGTTGAAATCCCACGATGGCAGCTGCTAGATTTAAAACGTAAGAATAACAAAATTAAAGTCAGAAGTCACACGACACCAGGTTATAGTCCAACTGGTTTATTTAAAATCACAAGCTTTCGAAGCGCTACTCCTTCATCAGGTGAAGTAGTATAAACTGCAGGATAAGCGTGGCCAATCTGTCCATTTCTCCCAATGTGAGTCTCCTTCACTTTCTCTTCTTCTGTAGTTTTCCTGTAGACTGGGTTATCAAAGTTTGTACCCTTGCTGTTTTTCTTTCTCCAGTTCCTCCAGATTAAGACACCTCCTACTTCACCTGACATAGGGGCAGTGCTTCAAAAGCTTGTGATTTCAAATAAACCGGTCGGACTATAAAAACCGAAAGAACTGCAGATGCTGTAAATCAGGAACAAAAACAAAGTTGCTGGAAAAGCTCACCAAGTCTGGCAGTATCTGTGGAGGAAAAAACAGAGTTAACGTTTCGGGTCCGGTGACCCTTCCTCAGAACTTCCTCAGTCCAACCAGGTTGGACTATAACCTGGTGTCATGTGACTTCTGACCTTGTCCACCCCAGTCCAACATCAGCACCTCTAAATTGTCAAAAAAATTAAAGTCTGGCGTTGTAGGCTTGTGTCAACAATGGTGCCCATCAAACTCTTATTGACTGCTGAGAAACACTCATCTTGTTCACTAATGAGCCTCATAGAAGATGGTCTGCTGTCCTTAGCTGAGCAAGGGGAACAGCTTGGAAAGTGGAGTTGAGACCAGCGTAAGATCAGCCACAATCAGTTTAAATGGTGGAGCAGGTTCAAAAGGCTGGATTGTTAATTCCCTGTTTCTAATTCCTGTGTTTGTTCCTGGTCTGACTGACATGTGACTCCACATCACCCACTCCACTAGAACCACAGCAATCTAGATGAATGCTAATTGCCCTCTGAAATGGCCCAGCAAGCCACTCCATTTAAGGGCCATTAGGGAACGGGCAGCAAATGTAGGCCCTGTCAGTGGATAAGAACAAGCAAAATCGAACTCTTCTCCAATTGCGATGTTTAACTGATGGTGAGAGGCCATTCAGCCTACATTTTATAGCTTTTATTAGCTTCACCTTGAGAAGGGAGTGGTGAGCTGTCTTTTGAACCGCTGCTGTTCATGTGTTGCTGCTACAAACACAGACACACAGTTCTGCTAACGATGGAGCTAGTGACTATCAAGGAACGATGAAATAGTTTCAAGCCAGGATTGTGTGTGGTTTGGAGCAGAAGTTGCAGGACGTGGTGTTCCCCTGTATCTTCAGTTCTTGTCCTTCCACGCGGTAGAGATTGCAGGTTTTGAAGTGGTGTTGAAGGACATTTCATGAGTTTCTGCAGCGCATCTTGTAGATGGTACACACTGCTGCCACTGTGTAACATTGGCAAGTGAAGTGGATGTTTGTGGATGTGGTGCCAATCAAGCGGGCTGCTTTGTCCAGCATGGCATCAAACTTCTTGAGTGTTGATGCATCTGCACCCATCCAGGCAAGTGGGGAGTATCCCCTCACATTCCTGACTTGCGCTTTAGAGATGGTGGACAGGTTTTAAGGAGTCAGGAAGTGAGTTCATCACTGCAAACTTTCTACCTCCTGACCCGTTGTAATAGCCACAGTATTTATAAGGCTGGAACAGTTTAGTTTCTGGTCATTGATGTGTTGTAGTTTGATGTTAATAGTAGCGAATTCAGTAAGGGTTACACCGTTGAACATCAAGGGGTGATGCTGAGGCTCTCTCTTGTTGGAGATGGTCATGCTCCAAAGAAATCCTGTGATGGTGTGCAGTGACCAGGCTGATTGCCTTCCAATAACTCATCTCATACCTTTATGCTACCCGTGTGTTCAACAAGTGGAGAGTTTCCCTTTGATTCCCATTTATTCCAGTTTTGCCACGGCTCCTTGATGCCATACTCAGTGAAGTGGTGCGTTAATGTTGAACGCAGTCAGTCTTATTTTATGTGAGAGCACAGGAGGAGATAGGAAGATGCCACCAACTGCCAGGATGGAATGATGGCTCAGTGGTTAGCGCTGCTGCCTCACAGCGCCAGGGAGGCGGGTTCAATTCCACCCTTGGATGACTGTCTGTGTGGTACTTAGATATTCTCCCTGCTTCTGCTGGGTGCTCTGGCTTCCTCCCACAGTTGAAGGATGTGCAGGTTAAGTGGGTTGTCTGTGGTAAATGTGAGGCTACAGAAATAGGGTAGGGGAATGGGTCTGGAAGGGATGCTTTATAAGTGCAGACTAAATGGTGTCTTTCAGCATGGTGGGTATTCTATAAACCTTCTTTCCCTTGACTGGGTCCAAGGACCAAACTCGTTTACAATTACCATTAATGGGCCCTAAAAAGAAGAGGCTGTTATCTTAACAAGTTGTAGCCCAAGCCTTTATGGCATCTTCAAAAATTTTGAAGGTTAATGCAGTCTTCGACATTAACCCTTTCAGAAACATTGCTCAAAAATTCTCAGATAACAAGGTGTAGAGCTGGATGAACACAACAGGCCAAGCAGCTTCAGAGGAGCAGGAAAGCTGACGTTTTGGGTCTGGAAGGGTCCAAACCCGAAATAACAAGGTGCAGGGCTGGATGAACACAGCAGGCCAAGCAGCATCATAGGAGCAGAAAGGCTGACGTTTCGGGCCTAGACCCTTCATCAGAAAAGGGGGAGGGGAAGGGGGTTCTGAA
>NC_063341.1:72398529-72433701 GCF_021869965.1 Rhincodon typus
TGTTCCTGATTTACAGCATCCACCAGTTCTTGTGGTTTTTATGCACAAAAAGCAATATCAACATTAGATTTGAAATTTGAGAGGTCCACTCTGAGATCTAATAACAGTGGGGAAGAAGTTATTCTTAAGTGTGTTTAAGCTTTTGTATCTTCTGCCTAATGGAAGAGGATTGGAAGAGATTATGACCGGGGTGGGAGGGGTCTTTGTTAATGTTGGCTACCTTTCCGAGGCAATGAGAAGTGCGTTTGGAGTTAGTGGATGGAAGTTTGCCTGATGGTCTGGGCTGCATTGAGAAATGTCAAGGTGCTTCACAGTAGGAGATGCTATAGTAGGCTATTTATCCTGAGGGTCAACTTTAGGCAACGGAGACCAGGGTTCAAATCTCAACGCAAGAATTGGCTGGATTTGGCTGAAATTAATAAAGCTGATTTCAGAGAAAGCGGTTTTCTTATTTGTTCTTTAATGGGATGCGGACATCACTGTCAGGACCAACATTTATTGCCCATTCCTAATTGCCATAGGCAAGGAGGTGGTGAGTTGCTGTCTTGAATTGCTGAAGTCAATCAACCATGTTAGCCGTCATCAGTTGTTATAAACACCCATCTGATTTGCCATCTTTACCTGGTCTGGTTGACTAATAACTCCAAATCCAGAAAAATGTGATTCTTTCTGGCAATGCACTCAGATCTTTTAATCTTAAGGCAGAAGTAGGTAGATTCTTGGTAAGGGTGGTGTTGGGGGAGGAGGGATGTGAAAGGATATCAGATGGTTGGTCAGAATGTGGATTTGTGATTACAATTAGAATGGCCATGTCCTAGTGAAAGGTAATGTGGGCTTGAGAGACTAAATGGCCTTTTCCTGCTCCTGCTTGGAATATTTTCGTATGTTAATATGGCCATGGGCTTTCAAGGCTAGTGGTTAAAAATCAGAACATAACCAATGCACAGAAATGAAGAACTGCTAACAATGCAGCAGGCCCAGCTAACTCGCTAAGCCAGAACATCATAGAATCCCCACTGTGCTAAAATTGAATCATTGAATCTTCCCCAATCCTCTGAAGGGCATCCCTCCCAGACTCGTTTCCATACTCTCTCCCTGTAACCCTGCATTTCCCATAGCTGATCCACCTAGCCTGCACATCGTAGCTCACTGGTTAGCACTGCTGCCTCACAGCACCAGGAACCCCAGTTCGATTCCACCCTTGGGTGACTGTTTGTGTGGAGTTTGCACATTCTCCCCGTGTCTGCGTGGATTTCCTCCGGGTGCTCCAGTTTCCTCCCACAGTCCAAAGATATGCAGGTTAGGTGGATTGGCTATGTTAAATTCCCCCTAGTGTTCAGGGATGTGCAGGCTGGATGGGTTAGCCATGGGAAATGCAGGGTTACAGGGATAGTGTTGGTAGGTGGGTCTGTGTGGGATGCTGTTCAGAGGTGCAGCGTTATCTTGATGGACCAAATGGCCTGCTTCCACACTGTAGGGATTCTATGACCCTTTGGAAATCTGAGCACTAGGTGGAAGCCCACACAGACAGAGTGAGAAAATGCAAACTCTGTACAGACAGTCATTGAACCTGGGTCCCTGATGCTCTAAGGCAGCAATGCTAACCGCTGATCCACTGCGCTGGCATCTTCCTTTATGAACTTAAAGCTGTCTTTATTATATCAGAATTTAAAGTGTTAGCATTGACATAAAAATACCAAGGCTAGTCACAAATCCAAATGCAAGCATATTTCCGGTTAAATTGGAAATACTTTAGATTATGTTAATGCAAAAGTGCACCTTTACAGTATACAGTCTATTGCTGCATCAGTACCTATTCCACAAGCAAGACATGTTCCCTTGCATTAAACATGGCATAATCCCAGAGAAAGCTACAGCAATGGAATTTTCTGAAGTAAGGGAACCCGATGTTTTAAATATGCTCAATATTTAAATACAAAGCCACATTGCTTGTTAGATGTACCCATCTAGGAAAGTTCGATGGAGTACCACTGATGTGGGCGTTAGTTTGAAATTCCTATATTAGCTCCCATGGGTGCTGCAGAAGTTTTATTTGTTTTTTGTTTCTGCTGCATTATTTCAGCATCCCTCTGCTTTCTGGCTGCAGAAGATAAACCATCATCCTTTCTTTCCCATTTACATTGTTCGGTTGATTTTTTTGCATTTTTCTGACAAACAGGTTCCCGTTGATTATCAGCTCATCGACTGACCCTGCCCCCACCATCTGATTGAGGACATGCTCCTTCTGATAGATTCTCCCCTTCAGTCCACAGCAACACAATACCTTGGGTTTAGCAAGAAAACGCTGCTCTAATAGGAGAGAAAATCCTCTGGAGAATCCTCCTTGGAGTCATGGCCTGAGATGATTAAAAGCGGGGGCCTATGTAGGCCAAAAAACCCATAGAATTATAGATGCTGGAAATCAGAAACAAAATCAGAGATTGCTGTAAAAACTCAGCAGGTCTGGCAGTGTCTGTGGAGAGAAAGCAGAGTTAACATTTTGGATCCAGTGACCCTTTTTCAGAACAGATAGTAGCTCAGCTGGTATTTATACAGAAGATGAGGTGGGGGGACTGGGGAGAATAAACAATAGGTGGAGATAGAGCCCTAAGAGAGAGAAATACAGTTGGACAAACAAAGGGCTGGGTAACAGTCTGTCTGGAGGAATAAATAGCTATTAACGGAGACTGTTATGGTTGACAGTGGGTTCTGAATGGTAGCAGCCCATGTGATGACAAGGCCTGGGAATGTCAGGATTGGGGAGGGGCATGGGAGAAGGCACCTCATGCCCTATAATTGTTGAACACAATCTTAACCCCTGAAGTGGAAAATGAGGTCTTGTTCTTCTAGCATGCAGCAAGCCTGAGACAGAGATGTTCGCCAGAGAACACGATGGTAGGTTGACGTGGCAGGCAACTGGAAGCTCAGGGTCTTTATTGTGGGCAAAACGTTAAGCGTTCCACAAATTGGTCTGTGCTTCATTTCCCCAATGTTGAAGAGACCACATTGTGAGCAGCGAATGCAGTTGACTAGATTGTGTTAAATTCAGGTAAAGCGCTGCTTCACCTGGAAAGTGTGTCAGGGGCCATGGATACTGAGGAGGGAGGAAGTAAACAGGCAGGTGTTACACTTTCTGCAGTTGCAGGGAAAGGTGCCATGAGACTGTAGGAGGAGATGTTGAGTGTAAAGGAGGAGTGGACAAGGGTGTCCCAGAGGGAATGGTCTCTGCGGAATGCTGATAAAGGAGGGGAGGGGAATATGTGTCTGGTGGTGGCATCTTGTTGGGGGTGGTGGAAATGACAGCTATTGATCCTCTGGATATGGATGTTGGTGAGATGGTAGGTAAGGACAAGGGGAACTCCATCATTGTTATGGGAGTAAAGAGAGGGGGTGAGGGCAGACGTGCGGGAGATGGATTGGACCAGCTTAAGGGCCCTCTCAACAATGGTGTTGGGGAGTCCTCAGTTGAAGAGGAAGGTGGGCATTTCTGAGGCCCCTTGTTAAAGTTAGTATCTTCAGAACAGACACAACAGAGACAGAGGAACTGGGAAAATGGAATTCATCTTTTATGGAAGCATGGGGGGTTGGTGGTGTTGGGAGATGGATGTATAGTCAAGGTAACCATGGGTTTGTAGTGGATACTGGTGGCCAGTCTATTCCCAAAAATGGAAACAGAGACGTCGAGGAAGGGAAGGGAGGAGTTAGAGATGGACTAGGTGAAGGTGAGAGTGGGGTGGAAATTGGAAGCAAAATTGATAAACATTTCTAATTGTGGATGAGAGAGGGAAGCAGCAATGATGATGTCATTGATGTACAGGAGAAAGAGTTGTGGGTGGCGGCTGAACTAGGACCGGAACAAGGAATATTTCATATACACCACGAAGAGAAAACAACCACTGGGGCCTGTGTGGGTACTCAGGGCCACCCCTTTGATCTGAAGAAAGTAAGAGGAGTTTAAGAGATGTTGTTCAGGGTGAGGATGATCTCGGCCAGGCAGAGGAGGGTGGTAGTGGATGCGGACGGTTCGGTATTTTTTCCAAGAAGAATCAGAAAGCCCTGTGACAACCCTGGTGGGGGATGGACATGTAAAGGGATTGCACGTCCATTATAAAGAGGAGGCGGCTGGAGACTGCAAACTGGAAATTCTGAAATTGGTGTAAAGCATCAGCGGAATCACACTTCGAGTGGGAAGTGACTGTACAAGGCTCATGACTGGTCATCTAACTCAGTACCCTGATCTCATTTTCTCCTCATACCCTTTGATCCCTTTAGCCCTAAGAAATAGATCTAACTTCTTCCTGAAAACACTCAATACTTTGGCCTCGGTTGCTTTCAATGACAGAGAATTCCACAGGCTCCCCACTCTGTGGGTGGAAAAATCTCTCGCATCTCAATCCTAAATGGCCTGTATCCTGAGACTATGACACTCTAGCTCTGTTGAAAGAATTTTGAACAAGATCTTAGGGAGAATGAAGCAGTGTCATAGGATTTGTGAGGTCAAAGGGGATTTCATTCAACGTCTCATCTGAAAGGCAGCACCTCTAAAAAACAGGAGGCAAATTCACACCTCGGGCTTTCTCCCTTTGGGAGAAGTCGGCAATTATCACAAAATGAAAGCTCTCTGAGTAGAACTAAATCGTAGATCCATTTTTACCCTTCGCAACATGTCCTCAAAACAAATGGATGAACTGTTGGCCTAGATTTTGTGACTAGGTTTCTGCACTAGGAGCAGGAACTCTTAAACAAATCCAGAAAGTGCTGGAGAAACTCAGCAGGTCTGGCAGCATCTGTGCAGAGACAAACAAAGTTAATGTTTTGAGTCAAGTGACCCTCCATCAGAACTGAAAGTGGGTGGAAAGTGGTGGTATTTATACTTATGCTTATGATAGGGGTGGGGAGAGGAGTGAGTCGAATGAATGCACGCTGATGTTAGCACGAGTCTTAATATGATACCAATAACTCGTATTTATCTCATAGAATGTGATATAGCTGTTGGGTTGTTTAAATTGGGAGACAGTTGGGAGATTTTTGTCCACACAATTCCACACAGATTTCAATAAAGATTTCTGTCTTCCCATTCGCACATCAGTGAGGAAGTGTAGATTCTGCTCCAGGCAAGCCATTACATAAAAAACAAGTTAAAGATGCATGAGGATGAAATGGCATTTTGCAATAGTAGTAACATATGTGTTAACATGAAACTCCTTCAACTGCTGAAACTTTAACCCCTAGACTAATGGTTTCATTAAAAATATCGATTCAGGTATTCCCTACAAAAGAATGAGAACATTTGTCAGTAATATGGCAGAAACAGTTCAATCCCCATAATTCTAATTGAGCGAGTAATACAATCAAAGTATAATTATAATGTCTTCAACACCCTTGTAGTTTATTACATTTCTAGACAGTGCTGAACCTTGTGTCATATAGACAAACTACTGCATTCAATATGTAGCATATCTGCAGGCATTTTTGGTCTCTGTGTATCTGATTTCCCAGCAATGTGGCAGCTGCCGTGAGAAAACCTACTCACTGTGGCGACCATTGGGAATGTCCAGATATGGAATCGCTCTTTCAATCTGTGAATTATAAGTAAGAGGAGTTTAGATTGTAACTGCCTCACTCAGATTATCGATTTAGAACTTTTCTCGTCCAGTTTTTGAGTTTTCCAGTGCTGAGGAAAGGAAGAGTTGTACCCAATCAGAGAAAGTAAAATTAGATTTTGACTTGATAGAGGTGTACAAAATGATCAGAGGTATAGATAGAGTGTGCAGCCAGGGACTTTTTCCTAGGGTGGAGGTAGCTATTACGAGGGGGCATAATTTTAAAGTGAGTGGAAGTAGATATAGGGGAGATGT
Source organism: Rhincodon typus (assembly GCF_021869965.1). Taxonomy (NCBI): domain Eukaryota; kingdom Metazoa; phylum Chordata; class Chondrichthyes; order Orectolobiformes; family Rhincodontidae; genus Rhincodon; species Rhincodon typus. The sequence goes on from NC_063341.1 coordinate 72,404,388, forward strand.
CAGAGGTAGGTTCTTTACTCAGAGAGTGGTCGGGGCGTGGAATGCATTGCCGGAGAGGGTAGTGGAGTCAGCCTCATTAGGGGCATTTAAGCGGCTATTAGATAGGCATATGGATGATAGTATAATGTAGGGGTGGAGGTTAGATAGACCTTAGGTTTAGGGTAAAAGTTCGGCACAACATCGTGGACCGAAGGGCCTGTACTATGCTGTACTGTTCTATGTTCTATGTTCTAGCGACAAAAACAGAAACTGCCAGAAAAGCTCAGCAGGTCTGGCAGCATCTGTGGAGAGAAATCAGTGTTATTGTTTCAGGTCCGGTGACCCTACTGCAGGACCACTCTGAGCCTTCTGTTCTGAGGAAGGGTCACCGGACCTGAAACGTTAACTCTGACTTCACTCCACAGATGATGGCAGACCTGCTGAACTTTCCCAGCAATTTTTGCTTTCGTTTCTGATTTTCCAGCATTTGCAGTTCTTTCAGTTTTTAATACAAAAAGGGAGTTGGAATAGGTAATTTGCGGATGGAGAACTTACAGGGTTACAGACAGTCAGTAGGACTAAACATGACAAATCGTTCAAAATACCAGAACAGCGGCAGTCTGGGGTCTTGAAACCAGACCTCAGCTATTCCACCTGCTTTCCTTTTTTCCTCCCTTTCCTCTTTTCTTTGCTTTTTTTTTCTTCTTGCTCTCAGTGTTCTTTTAGTTTTTAATGTTTCTCACTTACCTTCTGGAGGCCGTGGAGAGAGAATGGCAGTGGTTGGGGTCCAATGCGAACCTGGATGGCCTCAGTGGCGAGGTAGCAATGAGTGGCCAGTGGCAGGGCATGGTTGTGCTGGTGATGGGGCAGCGGTGGTGCGGGATGGCAACGGTGACGGTCAGCAGTAATGCAGCGTTTGGGACCAAAGCCTGGCATGCGCAGGCAGATCTTAGCCCAGTGCAGTGGAGTGCGAGCCCTCTTGGAAAAGCTTATCTTGGAGCATCAACAGGCCTGTGGTTTAAGAAAAGACTGACTTTTTAACTTTATTTCCTTATTTTTTCTACGTTTATGCTAAGAAGACTGTAGTGCAGAACTTTTTAGTTTTCGATTTCTGTAACTAAGATTTTGTACCTAGGTACATTGTACCTAAGATGTGGACTTTTCATTGTACTCTTGTACCCCATCCTTTATTCCTTTATTCATTCATTGGATGATGGCATCACTGGCTAGGCAGCATTTATTGCCCATCCCTAATTGCCCAGAGGGCAGTTAAGAGTCAACCATGTTGCTGTGGGTCTGGAGTCACTGTAGGCCAGACCAGGTAAGGATGGCAGTTTCCTTCCCTAAAGGACATTAGTGAACCAGATGGGTTTTTCCTCACAATCGGCAATGTATTCATGGTCATCATTAGATTCTTAATTCCACATATTTATTGAATTAAAATTCCACCACCTGCCATGGCGGGATTTGAACCCGGGTCTCCAGAACACTATCTGGGTTTCTGGATGAACAGTCCAGCAACAATACCACTAGGACATCACCTCCCCATATTTGAGTACACGTGACAATAAAAAAAATCTAAATCTAAACGTCAACAGGCCTTGATGTGCCAAATGGACTTTGCCACTCATGCACATTTCTGTGAGTTTTTGGCCCCTGGAGTGTCCAATCCACTGACCATTGTCAGCCTTTCCCATTTTGAATTAAGCAGCGAGAGTCACTTTGCAGATGGTGCAGATTAAAATGCCGCACGTGGGTGACCATTGTTTTTCTCTTTCGTTCCTCTGATCTCAAAACTGAAGAGCTGCCTTCGTCAATACTAAGTAAACTACAGAAATGTTTGGCAAAGGGAAACCGCAGGAGATCTCAGCAAGCCAGTCAGTACCTGTGGAGAGAAGTGACAAGCTTGTGTTTCTGTGTGGACACTTCATTCGATGCTGGGAAATACTGCAGGTGAGCAAGGGAGGTGGAAGCACATACAAATAACACTCAACAGGAGAAATAACAACTAGCAAAGTGGCTAAATGGGAAACAGAGGATTGTAAAGGGGCAAAGGTGATAGCAACATGGGACAAAAGCAGGCAGAATGAGAAAAATCAAAGACCCACAAAAATAGAGAATGTGTGACTGGTTGAGGAAGGGGATGAAGAGAGGGAATTAAAGCTGGTAAAGCATTATTCATGATTAAATTCCTATCTATCAGCTCAGCATTGCAGCCTCGCTCCGCTCTTGTTTGCTCTAAACTAACAGGGTAGTTTTGATCTTCAGTCTCCCTTCCAAAAACAAGAAGTTCTTGACATTGTCTATCCAATTCTATCCAAGAATGACCTTGGTTTCTTGTTTTATGCACCTCCATATGGAGGGCTACTAAAGGTTTTCTAGCTGCTTTCATTCCTGAAACAAACCCAATCCAATATAGTTGTCTGTGTTGGATCTTCTGTCATACAGTCATAGATGTTTACAGCATGGAAGCAGGCCCTTCCGCCCAACTTGTCCAAACTGCCCAGTTTTCATAGTTCGTCTAATTCCATTTGCCTGCAGTTGGTCCATATCCTTCCATACCTATCCCATCCATGTACCTGTCTAAATGTTTCTTAAATGACAAAATTGTACTTGTTCCAGACACTCACCACCCTTTGTGTGAAAAAATTGCCCCTCTGGACCCTTTTGTATCTTTCCCCTCTCACCTTAAACCTATGCCCTCTAGTTTTAGAATCCCCTACCAGTGGAATAGCTATTGGCTTTCTACCTTATCTATGCCTCTCATGATTTTACAGACCTCTATAAGGTCACCCCTCAGTTTCCTAAACTCCAGGAAAAAAGGCCCGGCCTATTCAGCCTCTCTTTATAACTCAAACCTTCCAGTCCAGGTAGCATCCTACAAATCTTTTCCGCACTCTTTCAAGTTTATTTATATCCTTTCGACAGTAGGGTAACCAGAAGTGCATGTACCAACGTCTTGTACAGCTGCACAAGACCTGTCAAGCTATAAGCCTTTAGAATGACTATCTTACTTGACTCTGCTGTTTGTACATTTCCCAATCAACTTCTCTCGTATTCCAGCATTCAGTTCAAGAAAATTATATGGGGGTAGCCATTGCTTCATAAATTCTTGGTTCTGTTTTTGCCAAGATTTCATTAACTTGCTGTATCTGTTGGGGACACAGCGTAACACGTTCTAAAATAAGGAAAGCAACAATAATGGCACAGACTGTTCTGGCTAGCAGGTAGTCCAACATTAGACATCGTTAATCTGTCTCTTAATGATCTGAGTCTGGGATGTAGTCATAGAACATAGAACAGTACAGCACAATACAGGTCCTTCGGTCCACGATGTTGTGCCGAACTTTTACCCTAAACCTAAGGTCTATCTAACCTCCACTCTTCCCTTATACTATCATCCATATGCCTATCTAATAGCCGCTTAAATGCCCCTAATGAGGCCGACCCCACTACCCTCTCCGGCAATGCATTCCACGCCCCTACGGCTCTCTGAGTAAAGAACCTACCTCTGACGTCTCCCCTATAATCTACCCCCACTCACTTTAAAACTATGCCCCCTTGTAATAGCTACCTCCACCCTTGGAAAAAGTCTCTGGCTGTCCATTCTATCTGATCATACCTCTGATCATTTTGTACACCTTATCCTTTTAGATTCAGAGCTCTTTGCATTCCTTGTAATGTAGCTCAGTTGATAGAGTTCTCAGATGGTTCTGAGTACAAATCCGTCTCCAGGACCTCAGCACAAATGTCACAACTGATATTCCACTGCTGTGCTGAGAGACTGCCGCACAGCTGGAGGAGCTGACTTTCAGGTTGGATGTTAAACCTTGCCTTGTCACTTGGTGGGATGGAAAAGATCCCATGACACCTTTTGAGGTGGAGCTGGGGAATTATCCTTTGTTTCCTATCCCCTAGTCAACATCACCACTTCAGGTTACTTGGTCATTGTCACATCACTTTTTGTGGACCCTTGCTGGGTACAACTTCTCTGCCACGTTTCGTACATTATAACAGAAACCACACTTCAAAGATGTTTCGTTAGCTGTAAAGTGCTTTGGTGTTATGGAAAGGTCTGAGATAAATACAAGTCTTTCCTTTCTTAGATAACACAGTGTGGAGCTGGAGGAACACAGCAGGCCAGGCAGCATCAGAGAGGCAGGAAAGTTGACAAAGAACAAACAAAGAACAAAGAAAATTACAGCACAGGAACAGGCCCTTCGGCCCTCCAAGCCTGCGCCGATCCAGATCCTCTAACTAAACCTGTTACCTATTTTCCAAGGATCTGTACCCCTCTGCTCCCTGCCCATTCATGTATCTGTCTAGATACATCTTAAATGACGCTATCATGCCCGCCTCTACCACCTCCGCTGGCAACGCGTTCCAGGCACCCACCACCCTCTGCGTAAAGAATTTTCCACGCATATCTCCCTTAAACTTTTCCCCTCTCACCTTGAAAACGTGACCCCTAGTAATCGAGTCCCCCACTCTGGGAAAAAGCTTCTTGCTATCCACCCTGTCTATACCTCTCATGATTTTGTAGACCTCAATCAGGTCCCCCCTCAACCTCCATCTTTCTAATGTAAATAATCCTAATCTACTCAACCTCTCTTCATAGCTAGCGCCCTCCATACCAGGCAACATCCTGGTGAACCTCCTCTGCACCCTCTCCAAAGCATCCACATCCTTTTGGTAATGTGGCGACCAGAACTGTACGCAGTATTCCAAATGTGGTCGAACCAAAGTCCTATACAACTGTAACATGACCTGCCAACTCTTGTACTCAATACCCCGTCCGATGAATGAAAGCATGCCGTATGCCTTCTTGACCACTCTATCGACCTGCCTTGCCACCTTCAGGGTACAGTGGACCTGAACACCCAGATCTCTCTGTGCATCAATTTTCCCCAGGGCTTTTCCATTTACCGTATAGTTCGTTCTTGAATTGGATCTTCCAAAATGCATCACCTCGCATTTGCCTGGATTGAACTCCATCTACCATTTCTCTGCCCAACTGTCCAATCTATCCATATTCTGCTGCATTCTCCGACAGTCCCCTTCACTATCTGCTACTCCACCAATCTTAGTGTCATCTATAAACTTGCTAATCAGACCATCTATACCTTCCTCCAGATCATTTATGTATATCACAAACAACAGCGGTCCCAACATGACTCCCTGTGGAACACCACTGGTCACAGTTCTTCATTTTGAGAAACTCCCTTCCACTACAACTCTCTGTCTCCTGTTGCCCAGCCAGTTCTCTATCCATCCAGCTAGTACACCCTGGACCCCATGCGACTTCACTTTCTCCATCAGCCTACCATGGGGAACCTTATCAAATGCCTTACTGAAGTCCATGTATATGACACCTACAGCCCTTCCCTCATCTATCAACTTTGTCACTTCCTCAAAGAATTCTATCAATTTGGTAAGACATGACCTTCCCTGCACAAAACCATGCTGCCTATCACTAATAAGCCCATTTTCTTCCAAATGTAAATAGATCCTATCCCTCAGTATCTTCTCCAGCAGCTTCCCCACCACTGACATCAGGCTCACTGGTCTATAATTACCTGGATTATCCTTGCTACCCTTCTTAAACAAGGGGACAACATTAACGATTCTCCAGTCCTCCAGGACCTCACCCGTGCTCAAGTACGCTGCAAAGATATCTGTTAAGGCCCCAGCTATTTCCTCTCTCACTTCCCTCAGTAACCTGGGATAGATCCCATCCGGACCTGGGGACTTGTCCATCCTAATGCCTTTTAGAATACCCAACACGTCCCCCCTCCTTATGCTGACTTGACCTAGAGTAATCAAACATCTATCCCTAACCTCAACATCCGTCATGTCCCTCTCCTCGGTCAGTACCGACGCAAAGTACTCATTAAGAATCTCACTCATTTTCTCTGACTCCTCGCATAACTTCCCTCCTTTGTCCTTGAGTGGGCCAACCCTTTCTCTAGTTACCCTCTTGCTCCTTATGTATGAATAAAAGGCTTTGGGATTTTCCTTAACCCTGTTTGCTAAAGATATTTCATGACCCCTTTTAGCCCTCTTAATTCCTCATTTCAGATTGGTCCTGCTTTCCTGACATTCTTCCAAAGCTTCGTCTGTTTTCAGTCACCTAGACCTTATGTGTGCTTCCCTTTTCCTCCCTGCTAGTCTCACAATTTCACCTGTCATCCATTGTTCCCTAATCTTGCCCTTTCTATCCCTCATTTTCACAGGGACATGTCTGTCCTGCACTGTAATCAACCTCTCTTTAAAAGCCTCCCACATATCCAATGTGGATTTACCCTCAAACAGCTGCTCCCAATCCACATTCCCCAGCTCCTGCTGAATTTTGCTATAGTTGGCCTTCCCCCAATTTAGCAGTCTTCCTTTCGGACCACTCTCACCTTTGTCCATCAGTATTCTAAAACTTATGGAATTGTGATCACTATTCCCAAAGTAATCCCCTACTGAAACTTCAACCACCTGGCCGGGCTCATTCCCCAACACCAGGTCCAGTATGGCCCCTTCCCGAGTTGGACTATTTACATTCTGCTCTAGAAAACCCTCCTGGATGCTCCTTACAAATTCTGCTCCATCTAAACCCCTAACACTAAGTGAATCCCAGTCAATGTTGGGAAAATTAAAATCTCCCATCACCACCACCCTATTGTTCCTACATCTTTCCATAATCTGTCTACATATGTGTACCTGTATGTCACGCTCGCTGTTGGGAGGCCTGTAGGACAGCCCCAACATTGTTACGCACCCTTCCTATTTCTGAGCTCTGCCCATATTGCCTCACTGCTCGAGTTCTCTATAATGCCCTCCTTCAGCACAGCTGTGATATCCTCGTTGACCAGTAATGCAACTCTTCCACCCCTTTTACCTCCCTCTCTATCCCGCCTGAAGCATCTATATCCTGGGATATAGAGTTGCCAGTCTTGCCCTTCCCTCAACCAAGTCTCAGTAATAGCAATAACATCATACTCCCAGGTACTAATCCAAGCCCTAGGCTCATTTGCCTTACCTACTACACTTCTCGCATTAAAACAAATGCACCTCAGACCACCTGTCCCTTTGCGTTCATCATGTGCTGTCTGCCTACTCTTCCCCTTAGTCACGCTGACTTCATTATCTAGTTCCTTACAGTTTCCTATCTTTGAATTGTTCAAATCAGAATTAAATTATGATTTAGCTTTATTGTCACACGCACTCAAATGAGTACAGTGAAAAGCTTACAAGTCACCACTTATAGTGCAATCTTAGGCACATTTCAGTATAAGAACTTAGGGGAAAAAAATTAGAAAAATAAAGGAGTTAAAAAGTCTAGCATTGCAGATCACAGGAATGAATTAGAAAATAGAGAAATACAAAGTTCAGACCAACAGCCCTTTGCAACCTAGTCCATGCAGGCACCTAGTCTCCAGCATGCACTGGGCCTTGACTCCAGATTGAGGCACTCGAGACAGGGAGACTGGTCTAGAACAGCACAAGGCCGCAAGTCCATGCTGAGGCCACTCTAGGACGAAAGACCACCACAGGCTGCTGAAAGAACACCATGCTGGGTCAAGAGGCCACAAAGCCAGACTGAGAGGCTGCCAAGCCAGGCTGGGAAGCTTTTGAAAACTCCACAGAGTGGCAACATTTGTCCCTTCCTTCTTAATTTGCTTCCTTTATTGTGCACCTTAAAAAAATACTCTGTGCTCCTTCCTTCTTCTTTGAACTACTTTAGGGAGCAAGTGATTTGTATTTCTCCATCTCAGTTTCAAATCCTACGCAAGATCGAGCAGACCTTACTGCGCCATATCACTTGTCTTAGGTCCCAGGATGGTAGGCACAATGTAAGTGTGGCAGAATGGGATGGTATTGACCATTACTTGTATAGGAAGCCCCATAAAGAAGCTCTGCCAGTAATCTGGAGAAGGAGGAGCCATTCAGCCCTTTAAACCCGCTCTGCCAATCATCATGATCATGGCTGATCATCCAACTCAATAGCCTAATCCTGCTTTCTCCCCATAACCTTCAATCCCATTCGCCCCAGGTGCTATATCTAGTCGCCTCTTAAATACATTCAATGTTTTGGCATCAACTACTTCCTGTGGTAATGAATTCCACAGGCTCCCCACTCTTTTGGTGAAGAAATGTCTCCCCATCTCCGTCCTAAATAGTCTACCCTGAATCCTCATACTGTGACCCCTGGTTCTGGACACACCCACCATCAGGAACATCCTCCCTGCATTTAACCTGTCTAGTCCTGTTGGAATTTTTTATAAGTCTGTACAAGATTCCCCCTCTTTTGCCTGAACTCTAGTGAAAACAATCCTAACCGAGTCAATCTCTCCTCATATGTCAGTCCCACCATCCCCGGAATCAGCCTGGTAAACCTTCGCTGCACTCCCTCGAGAGCAACAGCATCCTTCCCCAGAAAAGGAGACCAAAACTGCACTCAATGTTCTAGGTGTGGTCTCACCCAGGCCCTGTATAACTGCAACATCACATCCCTGCTCCTGTACTCGAAACCTCTCGCAATGAAGGCCAACATACCATTTGCCTTCTTTACCACCTACAGCACCTGCATGCTTACCTTCAGCGACTGGTGCACAAGGACACCCAGGTCCCACTGCACACTCCCCTCTCCCAATTTTATTTCACTATTCACTAAAATGAAGCAGGGTAGATGTATGCACTGAGCTATCAGGGCCCTGGTGACTTTGATCTTCATTTATCTTTCTCCTTTCTATTTTCATTGAAACGGAAACAAGTCATTTATGCATTCGATGAAACGTAACACACTGGCTGAACTAAGAAGCAGCGCTGAATTTAATTATGGAAGTGTAAACCACCCACAGAAAGCTCCTCCAAAAAGCCTCAATTCTGACTCACTGTACGACAAACCTGGTGACACTTTCTGCAAGCGTAATAGGATTGACACCAATTTTCTCAGAGAAGCTGCGACATGGTTGGGAGATGTTCTGGTTGCACAAGAGTTCAAAACGAGCATATCACAGTCTTCTGTCATTCAGAGTAATAGCGGAGGGTGGATTCAGGAGAAAGAAAAAACTGACTATTGCAAAGGAACAGTGGGCCCACTGAAGCTAGGTCTGAAAACTTTTTCTCTTGCTTTTTAAATTGAATGTCGACAGCTTGTGTATTTGCATTCTCTTAATCGGTAATCACAGAAGGAATTTCAAAGACAAAGCAGATGGCCTCAGCATTGCTGTAACTACTTATATGATTATCCTTGTATAAATGACACTACAAGATGGAAGTGTAACCAATACTGGTAATAGGGTATCGAGCACTTCAACATGAGAAACTGTTGTCTTTGACAAACTTTTGTTCATTATTTATAAGTCAGCATTGCCATTGCTTGTTCAAACAAATGTGCTGATCTCTGCAGCCCCTGTTAAAGATGTCGCTATTTTGACAACAAAGCAACAGCATTAATCGGCATGATTCATCACCATTAATATTCTACAAAATCTACTTTTGCACTCACACGGGGCATAATGATGAGTGAATTGGCTGCTCCATGTCTGAGTTTGGGGATTTGGTCGAACGGAGAATTGGCACAGGCAGCGTGAAACAAATGGACAACTGTGCTGTAAACTTGTCTGGTTGTTGTTAAGCTTGGAACTTACACATGAATTAACAAAGAATTAAGTCCATGCATTTGAACAAACTGTGAACCACAATACACCATTCCTGTTGTGATTTCTTTCATTATGTGTCAGTTGACAGGCCAGGAATTTATCACACAGTTTAGGAAATATAATGTTAAATAACCATGCATCTCTCTGCTAAAGGGCAACATTCTATTTTCTTAAAAGCAAAATACTGTGGATTCTGGAAATCTGAAATAAAAACAGAAAGTGCTGGAGAAATTTAACATGTCTGGTGGCATCTGTGGAGAGAGAAACATTAACATTTCGAGTTCAATATGATTCTTCTTTGTAACTATATTGTGTAGCTAATGCAAGTTATGACCTGACACCTTGTAATTACATGATGCCTTTTACATCCTCAATGTATCCAAAATCCTTTCAGAGGCAGTGAATTCATTTTAATGTTTGAATTATAATTGCACCTCTTGACACAGGATGCAGTTGAGATCTGGATATTGACCCCTGCCAAAAGTCTGGAGACAATTGGTGCTCTCAAGGCTGATATCAACAGATATTTGCTAAATTTGCACCGGTAATGGAGTACAAATCCAACAGAATGCTGCAGTGAAGCAGCAAGAAATATCTTGCAAGGAAATATAATCTCCAGTATTAAACCACCCTTGTTTAACCCAGATATTTTTTAATCGCCCTGATTCAGAAATGGGCTTGAACCCAGGCCTCCTTGCCCAGAGGTAGGGATACTACCACTGCATCTCATAAGCCCCTTGTTTAATTCAGACAGTGTTTTAAACTGGATATGATATACAAACTAGTCAATTACAAAATTGCTGCTCACAGCATGTATTTGGGCTGAAACAGGTGTTCACACAGTTCCTACATCTTATTAAGCCACAATTCCCTTGTATACTTAATCACCTCTAACTGGTGTCAGGTTATAACTTGTACTAGTCAGCACTGACTGCAATAACAAACATGATCACTAAGTGAATTGTACTTCATTAAAGTCCAATTACATTGCGCACTTAATCCCCTTTAAGTGGTGTTTGTCCTGATCTTCAGCAGTGATTTGCTACAGTTTTGTTCAGTCGTAATAGCACAATTGTTTTTAAAACCAGCCACCACATTAAGCAGGAAACTCACACAAGCACCAGCATGGTCTCTATAAGCAATAAGACGCTGTTATGATGCAGTCAGATGGAGCCAATTGGCACACGGCTACATTCCACAAAAAGCAAATAACAGGGTTCCATGTCAGATCCAGTAAATGGGTGATGGGATAAGTTTAACTTTTGGCAACAGCAAACGGGGAGGCGGGAGGCGGGAGGCGGGAGGCAGTTCTTCCCTTAAACGGTAGTGAATCTTTGATGTTCTTAACACCAGAGAGTTGTAGGCTCAGTTTTTGAGCAGATTCAAAACAGACATATAGATCTCTAGATATTAAAGATAAGGATAGCATGGGAAAATGGCATTGAGGTAGCTTTGCCAAGACAAGTAGAAAGGCCGAGCAGTCTTGTTGGGTGGAATAGCCTACTCATGCTCCAATTAATCAGCAAAAGAATTTTCATAGGAGCTGCATAATAAGTACAGTTGATAGTCACATTAATTTTAAAAAACTCAACAGAGTTTCCTTATGAGTCCTTGGAGAGAATGGAGATTAAGTTTTGCAGACGGCTGTTCCAAACCTTCATGGAAAGATATACCAATGATGGAATGATATCACCTGCTTTCATCTGTTGTCTAAGACTGAAACTACCTTTAGCACTTCCAACAACATCACAGCACTCAACCTGTGTGGCCAAATACCAATGGGAGACTTGATCAATAACCCCTCTATTAAAACCAAAAGAACTGCGGATGCTGTAAATCAGGAACAAAAACAGAAGTTGCCGGAAAGGCTCAGCAGGTCTGGCAGCATCTGTGAAGAGAAAATCAGAGTTAATGTTTCAGGTCCTTCCAGACCCGAAACGTTAACAATGACCCCTCTACGTTGCAAGAGTAAGAGCAGGAACGTGAGGTTGGAGCTGGATAAAGCTTTGGAGACACTAAGGATGCTGGGAGCTAGAGTCAATAAGTTTGGAACTGGAAAAGCATAGCAGGTCAGATAGCATCTGAGGAGCAGGGAAGTCAATGTTTTGGGCTGAAACCCTTCATGATTTGGCCACAGCGAGCGTACTGTATGCAGTTCTGGTCACCACACTGTAGGAAGGGTGTGATTGCATTGGAGGGGTCCAGAGGAGATTCACCAGGAAACTTTCTTACATAGAAAGTTGTTCGTATATGGAATGAACTTACAGAGGAAGTGGTGAATGCAGGTAGAGCTACAATTTTAAAAGACATATACACATAACGTGTTGGGGAGAGATTGACTAAGTTGAGATTGTTTTTGCTAGAGTTCAGACAAATAAGGGGGAGTCTCATAGAGACTTATAAAAGTCTAATGGGACTGGACAGGATAGATGCAGGGAGGATGTTCCCGATGGTGGGGGTGTCCAGAACCAGGGGTCACAGTGTGAGATTCGGGGTAGGCTATTTAGGATGGAGATGAGGAGACATTTCTTCACCCAAAGAGTGGTGATCCTATGGATTTCATTACCATGGGAAGTAGTTGATGCCACAACATTGAATGTATTCAAGAGACGACTAGATATAGCACCTGGGGCGAATGGGATCAAAGGTAATGAGGAGAAAGCAGGATTAGGCTATTGAGTTGGACAATCAGCCATGATTGTGAAGAATGGCAGAGCAGGCTCAAAGGGCCAAATGGCCTCATCCTGCTCCTATCTTCTATGTTTCTATGCTTGTATAAGTACACAAATAAGGAATGTTTGAATGGATATGGGCCAAGTGCAGGCAGGTGGGACCAGTTTAGTTTGGGTTTATGGACTGGTTGTAGCAAAGGGTCTGTTTCCATGCTGGATGACTCTATGACTGTGTTGGAACATTTCAGCTCTGGAAGGAGGCTGAATAAATTCTGTTTGTTTTTGCTCGAACAGAGAAGGCTGAGTGAGATGTATCAGGTTATAAAGGGTTTGGACAGGGTGGATAGAATGCAGCTGTTCTCTTTAATTAAAGGCTTGATAACGAGGGGACATAATTTTAAGGCAAAGGGCAAGAGGTTTAGAGGGGACTTGAGGAAAAATATTTTTGTCCAGAGATGGGAATCTGGAATATAATTCCTGGGAGGGTAGTTGAGGCAGGAAACCTCACAACTTTTAAAAAGTACTTAGATGGAGGGTTTGAAATGTCATAACATTCAAGGCTATGGACCTAGTGCTGGAAAGAGGGACGAGTGTAGATAGTTTGACACAGGCTGAGGGGCCCGCACTGTGCTCTGTAGCTCTATGATCCATTGCAGGTCTAGGTGCACTGCTGCAGTGAAGGGATTGCATGTGCCATAAACTACCACCTTTGGGGAGGTATGAAGAAGCAAAACAATTTACAAAGAACAGCTCCTGTTGAAATAAACAGGCTACACACAGCAAAGGAAATTTAAAAGCATCAAGCTGCTTGATTCTAGAGCTTTTTTTAAAAATCTAATGCATGCATTGCCCTGAACCAAGAATATAATTAACAGCTCGCCTGAGCTGGTTGCATTTCTACTTCTGACTCAAAGCAAAGCTGCTTTGGGTAGTCATTGATAAGAAAATGGCAGCATCACTCTCAAATTGAGGACAAATCTGGCTCTGAAAGGCAATACAGACTGTCAGAAAGATCAGCAAACACACTACTGCCAAATGGAGTACAACTTACTGACGCCAGATTCAAAATGTAATGAAAGTTCTGGGTGTTCAATAAACCAATGACAGAGCCTGATCAATAACAGGAGCAGTTGATGACTTAAGTTAAACTCTAAAAAGAATCAGACTTAGGGAGATCTGTATTACCACGGTTACACAGCGTTCCTTCTTTATGAGCAAAGTGCAGCACAAAGGTGGAAGAATATCTCTCATCATTGTAGGCTACGATCACCCCCTTTACTGACCTTTAAGTGTCCCCACAAGACCACAGAATCGGTGAGTTTTCCGTTTTCTCTCTTTTATGGAGGGTTGGTTATTAGGATGACTGGTTTGTGATGCTGGATTCATTCCTGTGCTGGCTGTGGTCATCCTCAAGGCCCCATTTTCCTGACCTTGCCCCATGCCCTGAGGCATGGTGCTCCTTAGCTTAAACTCACCACTGGTCCTTGACCTCTCTGTAACAGGAGGCTGGCTCCATGGTGACTTTTGCTTTCAATGTGACTACCAGGCAAGATGCTCTGGATTGTTTGGCCAAAACTGCCAAAAGATTTTGAGATCACTCGAAAGAATGAGAGGTTCAGATAGAGCAGACAGGCAGAAAGTGATGGTGAATAGCCTGCAAGACCATCTCTCAGGGCAGTTAAGAGTCACCCACATTGCTGTGGGTCTGGAGTCACATGTAGCCAGACCAGGTAAGGATGGCAGTTTCCTTTCCTAAAGGACATGAGTGAACCAGACAGGTTTTTAAAACAAAACAAAAGCTCCATTCGGAGTGTGAACAATGCATTGCTGGGGAGGCAATGGCCTAGTGGTATTATCACTAGACGATTAATCCAGAGACCCAAATAATGTTCTGGAGACCTGGATTCAAATCCTACGATGGTAGAATATGATTTCAATAAATGTCTGGAATTAAGAATCTAATGATGACTATGAATCAGTTGTCAGGTAAAGCCCATCTGATTTGCTAATATCCTTTAGAGAAGGAAACTGCCATCCTTACCTGGTCTGGCCTATGTGTGATTCTAGACCCACAGCAATGTGGCTGACTTTAAACTACCCTCTGGGCAATTAGGTTTGGGCAATAAATGCTGTTTAGCCAGCAATACCCTCATCCTATGAATGAATAAAGAAAAGAAAACTTTTTAATTCAAGACTTTATTTAATTAATTGAATTTTAGGATTTTATCAGGCTAATGCCTGGAACTAGGGTCACTGTTTAAAAATCAGTGGTCACCCACTTAAACCAGAGATGAGGTTGTAACCTTCTTTTTCTCAGAGGGTTATGAGCCTTTGGAGCTTCCTTCGTGAAAAGCTAGTGAAACCAGAGTCCTGGGAGGGGTCGATGAGTGATAGTTCAGAATTCTTGAATTCTTGAATCGTTTATTGTCATGTGCATTCAATAGAAAATACAGTGAAAAGTTTATACACTCGCCATGCATTGGTGCCATTATCATTAACTTAAAGTTTTAAAAAAAGGGCAAAATAAAAAGATAAAGAGAGTCCAATTTTTCCTTCTTTGCTGCCACAGTCCCCTCCAGGCTTCACCAGCCCACACTGTGCCACTCCAGATGGAAGCAAGAGTTCTGCTCTGAGCTTCACAGGTCAGCTAACTCTGTAGCCAAGCTGCCTCTCTGAACCCAGTTGAAGCTGCTTCCCTACAGAAAGAGCTCTCTTTAGAAGGTAAGTATAAGTGAAAACTAAAAGAAAACTGAAAGAAGAAAAAGTGAAAAGAGAGAAAAAAAGGAAAAGGAAAAGTGGACTAAGAGGACAAGCCTGGACACAGGAGTCTGAACACTGCCTACTCTGCCACCACCATCTTGAGGTGAAGATTATCAAGGCTGTGATCTAATTGAATGATGGAGCAGGCTCCAGGGGCTAAATGGCTTACTCTTGCATGTAAACTTCTAAGTTATTAGTCTATTACTGGAGCATGAGATTTTGAACACCTCCATCTAATCTTCTCACAACCTTCTGTTCTGTAAGTAGAACAATCTCAGTGTTCAATCTCCAAGCTATTTGTAGGGAAGTCCTCATTGTGCTGTTAACAATCATGTGAAAAGTGATGGGTTGACACATACCATCGTCAAAGGAATTTCATGATAGTCACAAAACAGTGGGGCATTACCTAACCATGTGACCTTCTCTCAGCTGACGCAGTCCTACTGTTGGTTTTTTTTTCTTTATTCATTCATGGGATGAAGGTGTCTCTGGCGAGGCAGCATTTATTGCCCATCCCTAATTGCCCAGAGGGCAGTTAAGAGCCAACCACATCACTGTGCGTCTGGAGTCACATGTAGGCCTGACCAGGTAAGGATGGCAGTTTCCTTCCCTAAAGGACATTAGTGAATCAGATGGTTTTTTCCTAAAATCGACAATGGATTCATGGTCATCATTAGATTCTTAGTTCCAGATTTTTTTTTACTGAATTCAAATTCCACCATCTGCCATGGCGGGATTCGAACCCAGATTCCCATAACGTTATCTGGGTCTCTGGATTAACAGTCACCTCCCCATCAATTTGACAATCCAACAGGATGATTTGAAGAATTGGAGATAGCAAGAACTGCAGACGCTGGAGTCAGAGTCAATGTGGTGTGGAGCTGGAGGAACACAGCAGGTTAGGAAGCATCAGAGGAGCAGGAGAATCAATGTTTCATTAGGACCTGCAGAAGGGTGTAAACCCGAAATATCAGCTTTCCTGCTCCTCTGATGCTGCCTGGCCTGTGGTGTTCCTCCAGCTCGACACACTTTGTTCATGATTTGAACAATCGCCATTCCTCCCAGAGCTCTGGCCATATAGCCTTCCCTGGATGAAAATAGATTTACAGGCCCTTTGTATTCTGGAATCTTGTGGCACCAGATATAAAAGTCTACAATAAGTAAATGGTTTTGATGGTTATCAAATAAAATACCTTGTATCTGAAATGATCTCTTTACCTTTAATTGAAAAATGCACTTTTACGAAAAGCTTCTCCTCAGGGTTGTACCAAGCAATATTCCCAATCATTACATTATATGTTATCAGTAACCCATTCAAATCTGCTTCCATAAAGCTTATTCTTTATTCATGTGCTACCAGTGTGACTCTCTTTGGCATCTTCTTTACTATTCATAACTTGCAGTACAATAATGACTTTCTCTCTTTATCAAACGACACCCGTAGCCAATACATAAAAGATGAGACATTCACGATATTGAAAGCAACTGAAAGAAGCAAGTCAGAACATGTAAATATTAAGAGATAGTGAAGCAGAAGTTCTAAAGACTTAAATCAGTGCAATACCATTGTGAGGCTGTTGAACACCAAATGTGTTAATCTGTATATTTAAAGCAGCTCAGTGCCTCAGAAGAGATAATAAAAAGTATGTGTACTACATGAATAGTGGTGAAACAACCGAGAATGAGAAATTTAGGAGTCTTAGTAGAGTTACGTCCAAACAATAGACGATTACAATCAACAAAACCATAATAGATTGCTGAAGTACATAGACAAGACAGTATAGGGACTATACTGGAGAACTATGAGCTAGAGAAAGCCTGGATGAGACTGTACTGTGCCCTTGAAATTCCACATCTTGAATACTGGAAGCAAAAAATGTTCAAAAATTTTCTTTATTCATTAGCAGGATGAGGGTGTTGCTGGCTAGGCAGCATTTATTGCCCATCCCTAATTGTCCAGAGGGCAGTTGAGAGTCAACCACATTGCTGTGGGTCTGAAGTCATGTGTAGGCCAGACCAGTTAAGGGTGGCAGTTTCCTTCCCTAAAGGACATTAGTGAACCAGATGGGTTTTTCCCCCCAACAATTGATTCATGGTCATCATTAGATTCTTAATTCCAGATATTTTATTGAATTCAAAATCCACCATCTGCAATGGCAAGATTTGAACCGAGGTTCCCCAGAATGTTATCTGGGTCTCTGGATTAACAGTCCAGTGAAATACCACTAGGCCACTGCCTCCCACTCACAGTGGGTCAGGCAGCAGAGGGAGCAACTTAACGTCTGCTCAGTGCTCCAAAAGATTGTGATTTCAAATAAATCTGTTGGACAATAACCTGTTGTGGTGTGACTTCTGAATTCAGCCTCATGTTCTTCATGCTATCCATAATGCTTCAACCTGCTAATAATTAAAAACCCATCTGTCTCCTCCATAAATTTGCTCATTCCACTACAATCTGGGGGTTGAATTCCACAGATTCACAACCTTTTGAGAGAAGTAATTCCTCCTCAACTCTGTTTTACCACTTATCCTATCACTATGATCTCTCATTCTGGATAACCCCAAAAGAAGGTGCAGAGGAGGTTCACCAGGATGTTGCCTGATATGGAGGGCACTAGCTAAGAAGAGAGGTTGAGTAGATTAGGATTATTTCCATTAGAAAGACGGAGGTTGAGGGGGGACCTGATTGAGGTCTACAAAATCATGACAGGTATAGACAGGGTGGATAGCAAGAAGCTTTTTCCCAGAGTGGGGACTCAATTACTAGGGGTCACGATTTCAAGGTGAGAGGGGAAAAGTTTAAGGGAGATATGCGTGGAAAGTTCTTTACGCAGAGGGTGGCGGGTGCCTGGAACACGTTGCCAGCGGAGGTGGTAGCGGCAGGCACGATAGTGTCATTTAAGATGTATCTAGACAGGTACATGAATGGGTAGGGAGCAGAAGGATACAGATTCTTGGAAAATAGGTGATAGGTTTAGATAGATGATCTGGATCAGTGCAGGCTTGGAGGGCCGAAGGACCTGTTCCTGTGCTGTAATTTTCTTTGTTCTTTGTTTATTCTATCTACAACTACTTTGTCAAATGCCTTTAGCATCTTATATATACTTAGAGTTTCTAATGTGGTTCATTATTTTTGGAAGAATAGTTTTAACCAAACCCCTTTTGTTCGTGTGTTCTTTTTTATTTCTGTTGCCTACAGAGACCCCTGGAAACCCTCTCAAAACACAAAAGCTCTTCCACATCCTTTCACATCAACATTACACTATTGACCTGACTCTCTATAGTACACATCCATTAGGAAGACAGCTGTTCTCACATCTTCACATTTGAAGAGATGTTAGAAGAAAGACTCATATTTATTATCCCAAATTGTCGCAGCTTACACATTCAAAACATTTCATGAGCAATGACATTCTCTTTGTGTAGAGGAAAATTGAGCGTGCATTCACACAGGGCTGTTGGACACAGCCTCGGGACCCCACAAAGTGCTTTACACTGCTGCTCTGAAGAAAATGTAACAACTTGCCCATAGCTGAGCTAAAAAAAAACAGGAAGGAGATAAACATCCAGACAATAGTTTTTGGGGTTTGCTTGAGAGAGACACGTTGATCAGGACACATGGAAGTTCATTCCTGTTGTTTTGCAAATAACCACTTGGGATCTTTTACATTTGAGACAATACCAGAGGAAGCCTTGGTTAAACATTATATCTGAAAGGTGGTACTTCCTCCAATGCAGCCCTCCCTCCACATTGCACTGGAATATTAGATTAGTTTATCTGCTGGAGTCTCTCAAAAGGAATTGTGCCTGTTCTTCCGTTCTTTTATGGACAGTGTATGTCATTGGCAAGACCAGCATTTTTCTGCCCTTCTCTTGAACTGATTTCAGAGGGCAGTAAGGAATAAATGTGGGTCTGGAATTGCATGATGGCCACACTGGGTAAAGATGGGCACGCATTTGGAAAATCAAAATCTAATCAGAACTTCTGAGGAAGGGTCACCTGACCTGAAACGTTAACTCTGTTTTCTCCTCCACAGATGCTGCCAGACCTGCTGAGCTTTTCCAGCAACTTTGTTTTTGTAGCGAGAGATATTATTAGGTTAAGTCAATGGACAAAATGTTGGTAAATGGAATACAATGTGGGAAAGTGTGAGTTGTTAATTTTGGAAGTGAGAACGAAAAGCAGAATATTATTTAAAAGGAGACAAATTGCAGAAAGCTGCGACACAAAGGGACTTGGGGGTTCTTGTGCAAAAAAAACAGAGCTAGCACACAGGTACAGCAGGTAAACAGGAAGGCTAATGGAATGTTGGCCCTTTCCAAGGGGGTTGGAGTTTAGGAGTAGCAAAATCTCATTGCAACTGTACAAGGTGCTGGTGAGACCACATCTGGAGTGTTGATCCCCTTATTTAAGGAAAGATATAATTTCATTGGAGGTAGTTCAGAAGAAGTTCACTAGGATGATCCCTGGTATGGAGGGACTGTTTTATGAGCAAAGGTAAAACAGGTTGGGACTCTACTCACTGTAGCTTGGAAGATTGAGAGGTGATCTCATTGAAACATATGAGATTTTTAAGGGGGCTTGACAGGGTAAATCCTGAAAGGATGACGTTTCCCTTATGGGAAAGTCTAGGACCAGAAATCAGTGCCTCAGAATAAAGGGCGCCAATTTAAGACTGCGATGAGGAGGAATTTCTTCTCTCAGAAGGTTCTGAGTCTTGGGAACTCCTTGTTACGAAGAGCTGCGGGGGTATAGTCCTTGTCTATGTTTAAAGCTGAGGTAGACAGATTCTTGATCATTCAGGGAATCAAGAGTTACCGATAGAATGCAGGAAAGTGGGCATGAGGAATGTTGGACCAGCCGTGATCCTATTGAATGGAGGAGCAGACTCAAGGGGCCAAATAGCCTACTCCTGTTCCTGTTTGTTGAGGTCTTATTTCCTTCCCTGAAGGACATTAATGAACCCAATAATATTTTTTCTTACCAGGTGGCCTTCATCAGGGTAGCTTTTTAATTCCAGATATTTATTGAATTCATCTGGCTTGGTGGGTTTTGAACTCATGTCTGAAAATGTTAGCCCAGCCACATTATCGCTTTGTACCAGTGTCTTTCTGATATATAGAACATTGAACATAGAACAGTACAGCACAGTACAGGCCCTTCGGCCCACAATGTTGTGCCAAACTTTTACCCTAATCCTAAGGTCTATCGAACCTCCTCCCTTACCTTATACTATCATCCATATGCCTATCTAATAGCCGTTTAAATGCCCCTAATGAGGCCGACTCTACTACCCTCTCTGGCAATGCATTCCATGCCCCGACCACCCTCTGAGTAAAGAACCTATCTCTGACATCTCCCCTACATCTGCCTCCACTCACTTTAAAACTATGCCCCCTCGTAATAGCTACCTCCACCCTAGGAAAAAGTCTCTGACTGCCCACTCTATCTACACCTCTGATCATTTTGTACTGGTATAGGTGGCAAAGGCTGCCCAAATGAGAAGCCATGAAGGACTGGGGCAAGAATTCTTCCTCAAACATGCCATCCTCCCCTGATATTCAAATGCCCTTATCATGGAATTATTAAACAGATATTGAAGCTGGAAGAACAGCACCTCAATTGGGCACCTGCAGCCCTCTGGACTCAATACCATGTTCAATAGGGCTTGAGCTCTCTCATGTCCTTGTCCCAACCCCACACACCAGGCCTTGTTAACACATCGTCAGCTATTACACAGCACCCACTGTTAACCGCTAACAGCCATCATTAATTCACCCTCCTAGCCAGATCGTTATCCACTCCTTTGTCCAACTGCTCTTCTCTCTCTTTGGGCTCTATGCCCACCTATCGTTTACTCCTTACCCCCTCATGCCAACCTATCTTCTGCATAAAAACCGACATTTTCCTAGCTACCATCAGTTCTGAGGAAGGGTCACCAGACCCGGAACGTTAACTCTGATTTCTCTTCGCAGATGCTTCCAGACCTGCTGAGCTCTTCCAGCAACTTCACTTTTTGTTTCTGATGTACAGCATCCACAGTTTTTTCCAGTTTTTATTCAGACATTGAATTAAGTCCGGAATGTTTCATTGCCTGTTCACTCCTGTCGAACAGAAAACCTGATGTTTATTTGACTGAAATCTTTTAGATCTAATCTTTTGGAAGCAGATTCTTTGTGAAATGGCTTTCAAGATGTAGCTGATTGAAAGAATTTAGAATACCTGAGGATTTAGATATGCTGAAATCTCTTGATCCCTGATTGCACTAAGATTTACATTGTATAAGGATTGGGTCATTAAATAATAATTTCAGCCTAAAGGGGTTTTGGCACAACAACTGAACTCTATTTTCTGGAGTCATTCAGTTATTCTCAAGGTGTTTTAATGGCTTTATTTGCTTGAATTTTAGCTGATGGTGTAAAAATAAAGATTACCAACGGATGAGCAGGATCATTCTATTTTCTCCCTTTATTCACCAAGTCAGATTTTACAAGGATCTTGAGGTGAAAGAAAGACCTTCATTTACATTGCTTTTTATCATTTCTGCCAAAAATGTTTAAAAGTCAGCCTTTTTGAACTCAAAATGACACCACAAACACACTGAGATCAGATAGTAAAGTTGCCATAGTGAGTCTCTCTCATTGAGCAGAAACAATAGGTGATAGTTTAACCTGATGGCTACCACATCACAGGTAAAGCCCTCACAGTAATCTTAGTCAGTACAAGAATTGAACCCATGCTGTTAGCATCATTCTGAGGAACCAGTTCTGAGGAAGGGTCACACGAACTGAAACGTTAACTCTGATTCCTCTCCACAAATGCTACCAGACCTGCTGAGCTCTTCGAGCAATATCTGTTTCTGTTTCTGCTGGCATCATTTTTATGTTATAAACTAGCCATCCCATAGGGGAAGCAATGGCCTAGTAGTATTGTCACTGGTCTGTTAATCCAGACACCTCCACTGGGACATGGATTTGAATCCACCATGGCAGATGGTAGAGTGTGAATTCAATACAAAAAAAATCTGGAATTAAGAGTCTAACGATGACCGTGCATCCATTGCTGATTCTTTGAAGAAACCATAAGATTCATTAATGCCCTTTAGGGAAGGAAACTGCCATCCTTACCTGGTCTGGCTGACATGTGACTCCAGGCCCACAGAAATGTGGTTGACTCTTAACTGCCCCCTGGGCAATTAGGGATGGACAATAAATGCTGACCTAGCCAGCGACACCCTCATCCTGTGAATAAATAAAAAAATTCTAACCAACTGAGCTACAGCTTTCAGAGTGCTGGCTGCTACAATTACAGCAGTATAGACAATCCCTCTTCAGATTGTAGTGCTAAGCACAACTCTTGGAGTAGCTGCAATCATTTCAGGGGCAACAAACTTCTGCAAGGTTTGAAGGATCTCAGATGCTGTGAAGACTCAACAGAATGCTATGATGCCTGAAAGGGTTAAATTATCAGGAAAGGCTGCCTAGACTAACCTTGTACTCACTCAAGTAGAGATTCAAGGTGATCTACTGGAGGTGTTTCAGATGATTACAGCATTTGTTAAGCCAGATAGAAATTATTTCCTTGGGTGTGGAAGCTCAGAACAATGGGATATAACAGTGATATTGTCACTGAGCAGGAAAGGAGAGGGGAGGAGATTCAGAACAAGAGAATCCAGCCATAGTCCTCGATATTCAAAGGCATTACCAACTCTGAATCTCCCACCATCAATATCCTTGGGGTTATCATTGACCAGAAACTTATGTGGATTCACCATATAAATACAATAGCGACAAGAGCAGGTCAGAGGCTAGAATACTGTAGCGAGTAACTCACTTCCTGACTCCCCAAACCTATCTACCATCTACAAGGCATTAGTCAGGAATGTGATGGAATTCTTCATGCTTACTCCAACAACACTCAAGCATATTGACACCGTCCAGGACAAAGCAGCCCACTTGATTGGCACCACATCCACAGGCATTCACACCCTCCACCACTGATACAATCTGAACTGTCTGTTGTACCTGCAGCTTACTTTCAACAACTAAAGTACAAGGACGCCCAGGTCTCATTGCACCTACCCCTTTCCCAATCTTTGCCTTTCAGACAATAATCTACCTTCCCGTTATTGCTATTGAATTGAAGGTACGACTGAAGATGCAAGCTTCAAAGCTGATAAGGCTCAGAGAGAAACTATTCCAGAGTGTGGAGCCTGAAATCTCTGTGGGCAGCAAGGTGCCAAGGCATCAGACATTGGCATCAGAAGGACAGAGCGCTATGTCCTGGATTGTAAAACCCAAAGATGCTGGAGAAGAAGGTCATGGACAGGGTGCTTAGCTAAGGTCATTTTCCTGGGATGGGGGAGTCCAAAACTAGATGACATAGGTTTAAGGTGAGAGGGGGAAGATTTAAAAGGGACCTAAGGGGCAACTTTTTCACTCAGAGGGTGGTGTGTGTATGGAATGAGCTGCCAGAGGATGTGGTGGAGGTTGGTACAATTACAACATTTAAAAGACATCTGGTTGGGTACATGAATAGGAAGGATATAGAGGGATATGGGCCAAATGCTGGCAATGAGATCAGCTTAATTTAGGATATCTAGTTGGCATGGATGAGTTCGACCAAAGGATCTGTTTCCATGCTATATATCTCTATGATTCTGTAAGTTGAGAAGAGTGATGTCATGTAGAAAAGGTGAGGATATTGGAAATAAATGTGGTGGATGAGGACTGGGTAATGAGAAATGCAGGAAGGGACTGGAGTCGAGCAGGGAAGGTGGGCACTGGAAGTTTGGCTACGTTTTCATTTGCAAAGAGCTATGTGAAGACTGTCAAGAAGAAGATTGGCTTTGTGGAATCTGGAGCTGTCACAGCCATGGGTATACATGTCACCTGTGTTCGGTTGGGTGTGTGGGAAAGTGGCAGTGTAATGTAAGGGTGGAAGAGGCCAATGGGGTGCTCATATAGCTCTTAGATTTCAGCGAATCCTACACAAAGATTGACTGTACATAGCATCACTATTGGGATTTGTTCAGGTATATTTATAAGGAACGGTAATCGATCAAGAGAAAGGTAAAACTAATAAATCATTGCACCCATTCTTACAAATCGTTGCCTTTAGTTGCGCACTTTCAAATTGACTGGGATCATCGAAAGCCAATTGCTGAACTGTCCCTGGATTTCTTTCAGGAACTTTGATGAATCAGTCTTCTTTCTAAACATGACAACTACCGAATGCGTTTTGTCTGCAAACAAGATCTGATCCAACACAGAAGTATTGTGCAGCAGCCAGGTTTCTGAAGTTAAGATTTCAGCTGAGAAGTTGGGATATGACTCATATCAAAAGACCACAAGATGTAGGAGCAGAAGTAGGCCATTCAATCCATTCAGTCTGCTCTGCCACTCAATGAGATCATTTTTGTCCTGATAATACTTTGTGTCGGTCTTCACTAAAGGGAAAGAATTGGTGGAGGATGATCTCAGAGAAGGGAATGTTGAGTTTCTAAGCCAAGTTGCTACGAATAAGGAAGAGGTTTTGTGGGTCTTAAAATGTATTAAGGTAGATAAGCCCCTGAGTTCTGGTGGGATCTATCCCAGAATATTGAGGGAGGCAAGAGCTGGAGCATTGACAGATATCTTTGTATCCTCTTTGGCTGCAGGGGAGGACCTACAGGACTGGAGAATAGCCAATGTTGTCCCGTTGTTTAAGAAGAGTAACACGGATGGAAATTACAGGCCTGTGAGTCTCACATCTGTGGTAGGGAAATTATTAAAAACGATTCTCAGGGACAAGATCTATATGCATTTGGAAGCAAATGAACTTATTAGCGATAAACAGCATGGTTTTGTGCAGGGAAGGTCATGCCTCGCTAACTTGATTGAGTTTTTTGAGGAGGTGATGAAGATGATTGATTAGGGCAAAGTGGTTGATGTTGTCTAAATGGACTTCAGTAAAGCCTTTTACAAGGTCCCTCATGGCAGACTGATACAAAAGGACATGGTATCAGGGGTGAGCTGGCAAAATGGATACAGAACTGGCTTCATCATTGGAGACAGAGGATAGAGGTGGGAGGATGCTTTTTGAAAAGGAGGGTTGGGACGAGTGGTGTTCCACAGTGATCAGTGCTGAGACCTCTGCTGTTCGTGATCTACGTAAATGTTTTGGAGGAAAGTGCAGCTGGTGTAATTAGTACGTTTGCAGATGATACAAAGCTTGGTGGTGTTGCAGATAGTGAGGAGGACTATCAGAGGATACAGCAGGATAAAGGTCAATTGGAGGCAAGGGCAGGGTGATACATTTTGGAAGGTCAAGTACAGGTGGAACTTATACAGTGAATGGCAGAACCCTTAGGAATACTGATATTCAGAGGGATCTGGGTGCGCTGAAGGTGTCAGCCCAGGTAAATAAGATAGTAAAAAAGGCCTATGGCATACTTGTCTTCTTTGGAAGGGACATTGAGTGTAAGGATAGGCAAGTAATGCTGCAGCTTTAAAGAACTTTAGTTAGGCCACATTTGGAACATAGTTCTGGTCACTGCACTACCAAAAGGAAGTGGATGCTTTGGAGATGATACACAAAACGTTTACCAGCGTGTTGCCTGGTATGTGGGATTTTAGCTATGAAGAAAGGTTGAATAGAGTGGGTTTATTTTCACTAGAACGCAGGAGGTTGAGGGGGCGACCTAATAAAAGTTGATAAGATTGTGAATGGGATAGGTAGGGTGGAAAGTGTAAGACTTTTTCCCAGGGCAGAGGGGTCAATTGCTAGGAGATACAGGTTCAACGTGTGGGGGTGGGAGGAAGTTTGAAAGAGATGTGTGAGGCAAGTTTTTCACACAAAGGGTGGTGAATGCCTGGAACGTGCTGCCAGAGGAGGTGGTGGAAGCGGACACAATAACAGCTTTCAAGAAGCACCTGGACAAATACATGAATAGGAAGGGAATGGAGGGATATGGATCCTGTAAGTGCAGACAGTTTTAATATGGAAGGACAAAATGTGAGGCACAGAATTGGAGGATTGAAGGGCCTGTTCCTGTGCTGTTTTGTTCTTTGTATAATCCTCAACTCCATTTTCCAGTCACTCCCTATAACCTCCCTAACCCTAACTCCCTATAACCCTTGTGTTATATTGGAACTTCCTTCGGAACCAGGCACTACATTCCGGGAAGACAAATGGTAAATCTGAACAGGAACACTCTATTGATAATCTCACACCTTCACAGCTGGTTCCAGACTGAATCTAAGCTCTGCCTCTTCTGGGGCACCTGACCATCTCTAAAAGGGGCAGCACTCCCAACTACATACATAACACCATGATTCCCTTACTGATTAAAAATCATTCTTCAGAAATTTCTGAAGAAGGTCCAGACCCGAAACATCAGCTTTCCTGCTCCTCTGATGCTGCCTGGCCTGCTGTGTTCCTCCAGCTCCACACCTTGTTATCTCAGACTTCATTATCAGCAGTTCCTACTATCTGATTAAAAATCCTTCTGCTTTAGCCTTGAGTATACTGAATGCCCGAACCTCGGCAGCCGTCTGTGATAAGGAATTCTACAGAATCACCACCCTCTGAGAGAAAAAATTCCTCTGGACCTCTGACTTAAATGTGTGATCCCTTATGCCCACTGGCCTTAGACTCTCCCACAAGCAGAAAGAACCTCTCCAAATTGATCCATGCTCATACACCAGCTCCAACGTCATGAGATCTTATCTTATTCAGTAGCCTAGTGTGTGGTACCTTTTCAAATGCCTTCTGAAAATCCAAATATATTACATCCATGTCCATTAAAAAATATTTAATAGCAGAACATTACAACAATAGTGACAGAAATGGACAGAGTCAGCATGGGTTTGCAAAAGGGAAATCATGCCCGAAAAATCTATTGTAACTTTTTGAGGATCTAATGCCTTCCAATGAATGAGGTTTACTTGGATTTTCAGGAGACATCTGTCATAAGAAATTCTTGTGTAAAAATAGGGGTTGTGTACTGACTTGGATAGATAACTAGCTGGGAAACAAGAAACAAAGAGTAGGAATAAACAGGTCATTTTCTGAGTGGCAGGCAGTGACGTGAGAACGATCATGTGATCAGTCCTCAGATTCTGACTGATCACAAGATTAACTAATGATTTGGATGGGGGAACTACATGTAATATCTCCAGGTTTGCAGCCGACATGAAAATTAGCGGAGTTGTGGATAGTTAGAAAAGTTGTCAAAGGATACAGCAGCTGTAGATCAGTTGGATTGTTCGGGGATTAATAGCAGATGGAGTTTAATCTGGAGATGTGTGAGGTGATGCATTTTGGGAGGTCAAATGCAAGAAGAAAGTAGGCAGTAAATGGCAGGACCCTTAGGAGTATTGATATTCAGAGGGATCTTGGGGTGCCAGTCCATAGCTCCTTGAAAGTGGCATCATAAGTGGATAAGGTGGTAAAGAAGGCATATCCTTTATACATTCATGGGATGATGGCATCGCTGGTTAGGCAGCATTTATTGCCCATCCCTAATTGCCCAGACAGCGGTTAAGAGTCAACCACATTGCTGTGGGTCTGGAGTCACAAATAGGCCAGACCAGGTAAGGAAGGCAGAGAAAACAAGGTATAGAGCTGGATGAACACAGCAGGCCAAGCATCATCAGAGGAGCAGGAAAGCTTTGGGTCGAGACCCTTCCTCAGAAAAAAATGATGCTGCTTGGCCTGCTGTGCTCATCCAGCTCTACACCTAGTTATCTCAGATTCTCCAGCATCGGCAGTTCCTACTATCCAGGTAAGGAAGGCAGTTGCCTTCCCTAAAGGACATTAGTGAACCAGATGGGTTTTTCCCAACAATCGACAATGGATTCATGGTCATCATTAAATTCTTAATTCCTGATATTTTTTGAATTCAAATTCCACCATCTGCCGTGGCAGGATTCGAACCCGGGTCCCCAGAACGTTATCTGGGTCTCTGAATTAACAGTCCAGCAATAATACCACTAGGACCTGGCATACGAACATGTTCTGTATTAAGAAGCTACTGTTCTTCATTGTCCTGAACTGTGTTCTGACTTAGCTACAAATTAACTTGCGGGTAGACTCCAGAATGGAACCCATTTGCAAGCCAGTGCCTCCTGTATTCCACTGAACCTGAGTGACCTTGGCTAAATCCCTGGGAAGATATTGTAGTGTGACCCCCAAATACCTGTAGCCGGACCCCCTGAACTGAATTTGCAAAATGATCCCAACTTACAAAGCCTGGACTTCATTTGTTTGACGGCCAGGATGAACCATGAGCCAATCACTAGATTGCAACTGCAATGGATCCCCAGCTTTGTGTTGGATGATCTACCTGACTGATCATGGCCAAATACCTGGTCCCTGCACCCACTGTGGACATGTCCTCTTTCTGGCGGGACTCCAGGCCTACCCTATTGAGCAAGCCTCCCCTTTTCTTCTTGCACATTGCCATGCTCTTCAGTCACATATAGTGCGTTTTTCACACCTCTGACATGACATAGCATTGTGTCTGTGCCGCCATGTTCCTCCCCATTTCACATTCACTGTCTCCTACAGACACACAAGCTGCCTCCATTTTATCCACATGAAATTACCACCTATGGGGGAAATGCATTGCCTGGTTGGGTGGACTGAACGCCCAGGGAGATATTATGCCTTGGTCAACAGGAGAGATGTGTATTGCAGATGGAGCAGTTTAATCTAAAGTGAAAAGAGACGATAAACCCGAAGCAGAAGACACAACTCTACAAATTGCCTACTTTTTCTTTATTTGTTCATGGGATGAGGGCATCACAGGCTAGGCCAATATTTATTACCCATCTCTAATTGCCAAGAGTGCAGTTAAGAGTCAACCACATTGTTGTGGGTCTGGAATCGCCTGTAGGCCAGGCCAGGTGAGCACTGCGGATTTCCTTCCCTGAAGAACATTAGTGAACCTTGGTTTATACATTTGAGTGTCACAAATTCTGGCCTCTGTTTTTCCCCTCACAGATGCTGCCAGACCTGCTGAGCTTTGCCAGCAACTTTTTTTTTGTTCCTGATTTGCAGCATCTGCAGTTCTTTTGGTTTTTACTTAGTATTTAACTCACTGCTACATCTCTTCCAGGCATGCCCACCTTGAAGAAGTTCTGCTCCTCTCTCCAGAGATAGTAGGAACTGCAGATGCTGGAGAATCTGAGATAACAATGTGGAGAGCTGGATGAACACAGCAGGCCAAGCAGCATCAGAGGAGCAGGAAGGCTGACGTTTCGGGC
>NC_063341.1:72438701-72488195 GCF_021869965.1 Rhincodon typus
CTGTCACTCCTGGTGTTTGACTAGGTATTTGGTAAAACTCATTTCCACAGCCATGTCACATTCCTCAGTGACTACCTCCGGGTCAGACTCACCCCACGTGGATTCCAACTGAAGTTTTATCCCTCATGTTTTGAATCCTCCCAGGATCACAGATATCTCCATGATGTTCAACGTTCCACAGACAGCTGCTCTCGCCGCCTCCTGAGATCCACACTCAGTGCCATGCGGCGCCACATGTGGCCTCTCAACCTCCTTCTCCAACAGCATCGCAACACACTGGCTCAGGGCTGCACCACTCCACAGTTCCACTTCATCCTCCGTCTCATTCGTCATGCTAACAAGAAACTTTTTCTTTTTCTTTCAGGCATCAAGCCCACAAGATGCAACAACTGAAAGATACCCATGGCCCTCTGGAACCTTCTCTCCCCACCATTCCTCTGACTCCATCCCCTCCCCTAACCCCACCATCCCTCCTAACCTTCTGCTGTCCGATGCTGAATGCTCTGTATTCAGCAAAGGCCTCAGCTTTATTCCTCTGCATCCCCACCTTAACGAATTTCGGGCACGACATGATGCCAAACTCCTCTTCCACAGTCTTCACCTTCGTGCTCATTTCTTTGGACAAGAGTCCTCTCCCCGTCCCACAGACTCCTTTGCCCAGTTTTAACACTGTCACTCCACCTGGACCCCTCCCTCTGGCCTTTTACCCACACTCGATCTGTTCATTGAGAACTGTCAACGTGACATTGGTCACCTCAATTTCGCTGCTCCCCCCTCACCAAATCCAACCTATCTCCCTCCAAACTGACTGCACTCCGTGCACTCAGATCTAACCCTGACTTTGTCATTAAGCCTGTTGATAAGGGTGGTGCTGTTGTAGTCTGGCGTACTGACCTCTACATTGCAGATGCTGAGCGCCAACTCTCAGATACCTCCTCCTACCTTCCCCAGGACCATGACCCCACCATGACACATCAGACCATTGTATTTATCACAATAACTGGTCCCATTTCATCTGGTGATCTCCCCACTTCTGTTTCCAACCTGATAGTCCCCCAGACCTGCACAGCTCGCTTCTACCTCCTCCCAAAAATCTACAAACAGGACTGTCTGGGCAGACCGATTGTTTCAGCCTGCTCATGCCCCACAGAACTCATCATTTCCTATCTTGACTCAGTCTTCTCTCCCCTGGTCCAATCCCTGCCCATTTGAAGTCTTACACTGGTTTCAAAACTTCCAGTTTGCTGACTCCAGCTGCCTGCTCTTTACCATGGACGTGTAATCCCTATACATGTCCATTCCCCACCAGGAGGATCTTAGGGCTCTCTGCTTCTTCCTGGACTAAAGACCTGAACCATCCCGACCCAATCTCTTCTGCTTGGCTGAGCTTGTCCTCACCCTCAACAACTTCTCTTTCAACTCCTCTCATTTTCTTTAGGTGAGAGGGGTTACCATGGGTACCCACATGGGCCCTAGTTATGCCTGTCTCTTCATGGGGTACGTGGGATATTCCTTGTTCCAGTCTTGTTCCGGCCCCCACCCACAACTCCTTCTCCGATACATCAATGCTATCACTGGTGCTGCTTCCCTCTCTCATCCGAAATTGGAAAATTCCATCAATTTTGCCTCCAATTTCCACCCTGCTCTCCCTTTCACCTGATCTATCTCTGACTCCTCCCTCCACTTCCTTGATGTTTCTGTTTCCATAGTGGGGATAGACTGACCACTAATATTCACTACAAACCCACTGACTCCCACAGCTACCTGGACTACACATTCTCACACCCCACTTCCTATAAAGACTCCATCCCACTCTCTCAGTTCCTCTGTCTCTGTTGTATATGTTCAGATGAGGCCAACTTCGACAAGGGAGCCTCCTAAATGTCCGCCTTCTTCCTCAACCGAGGATTCCCAGCTTCATAGTCGACAGAGCCCTCGAACAGGTCCGACCCATCTCCTGCACTTCCGCCCTCACCCCTTCTCTTCCCTCCAGCAGCAGTGATAGGGTTCCCCTTGTCCTTACCTACCATCCAACCAGCATCCATATTCAGAAGATCATCAGATGACATTTCCACCACCTCCAGCGGATGCCACCACCGGACACAAAAATTCCCTCCCCTCCCTTATCCGCCTTCCACAAAGACTGTTCCCTCCAGGACACCCTGGTCCACACTTCCTTCACCCCTAACAACTCCCCACAGCCCTACGGCACCTTCCCATGTAACCGGCGAAGGTGCAACACCTGCCCATTTACCTCCTCCCTCCCCAGTATCCAAGGGCCCAAACATACCTTCCAGGTGAAGCAACACTTCACCTGCACTTCCCAGAATCTAGTCCACTGCATTTGCTGCTCACAATGTGGTCTCCTCTACATTGGGGAAACAAAGCGTAGACTTGGCGACTGCTTCGCGGAACATTTACGTTCTGCTCGCAAAAAATATCCTAAACTACCTGTTGCCTGCCACTTCAATGCACCACCCTGCTCCCTGGCCAATATCTCTGTCTCCGGCTTGCTACAGTGTTCCAGTGAAGCCCAATGCAAGCTGGAGGAACAACACCTCATTTTCCGCTTGGGGACGCTACAGCCCTCTGGACTCAATATTGAGTTCAATAATTTTAGGGCCTAAACTCTCCCATGTCCCAGCCCCCCACCCCACACACCAGGCCTTGTTACCACATAGCCTGCCATTACACACCCCCTGTTGTTAGTCACTAACAGTCCCCATTAACAACTATTCACCCTCCCAGCCTGATCGTTAGCAACTCCTTTGTCTGTCCAACTGTCCTTCTCTCTCTTAAGGCTCTATCCTATCGTTTATTCCCTACCCCATCTATGTCCCTGTTTTCTGCATATAAACTGACGTTTTCCCAGCCATCATCAGTTCTGAGGAAGGGTCACGGGACCCGAAACGTTAACTCTGATTTCTCTTCACAGATGTTGCCAGACCTGCTGAGCTTTTCCAGCAACTTTGTTTTTGTACATTCTGGCCTGTCTGTTATTTTTAATTCATTCATGGGCTGTGTACATCACTGCTGGCTGGGTCCAGCATTTATTGCCCAAGAACAGAGTGGCTTGCTAGGTCATTTAAAAGAGGTAGTTAAGAGTCAACTGCATTGCTATGGGTCTGGAGTCACATAAAGGCCAAGAAATGTGTGGGCACAGACTTGGACGGCTGAAGGGCCTGTTCTTGTTCTGTATTGGTCTTTGTTTGGTAACGGTAGCAGATTCCTTCACTCAGAGGCATTGCTGAATCAGATTATTGAATCTATACAGTATGGAAACAGGCCACTCAACCTATTGAGTCTATACCGACCCACTGAAGATCATCCCTCCGAGACCCAACTTTCTACCCTGTCCTTGTAGCCCTGCAGATCCCATGGCTAACCCAGAAATGGTAGGAACTGCTGATGCTGGAGTCTGAGATAACACAGTGTAGAGCTGGATGAACACTGCAGGCCAGGCAGCATCAGAGGAGCAGGAAAGCTGATGTTTCGGGTCTGGACCCTTCTTCAGAAAATTTTCAGACAGGAAGCGTCAGCTTTCCTGCTCCTCTGATGCTGCCTGGCCTGCTGTATCCGTGGCTAAACCACCTAGCCTGTATATCCTTGGACATTATGGGGCAATTTAGCATGGCCAATTCACCCTAACCCAAACATCTTTGGAGGAAACCCACAAAGACACAGGGAGAATGTGCAAAACTCCACATAAACAGTTGCCCAAGGGTAGAATCGAACCCAAGCTCCTAGGTCTGAGAGGCAGTGGTATTAACCACTGAGCCACAGTGCTGCCATGATTTGTTATGGCAATCAATGGGTTATATGTTCAGCATTTGGCACAATTGTAATGGAACTCAAATGCTCCAGAATTTTGGTCTGGGAGTGCTGGATGACTGGCCTAGTGACATTACCACTGTGCTACCATTGCACAACGTGACAGTGAGACAGTTATCTCATCATCTAAGGGTGAAGGACTTAATTCTGACATTTCAGAACCTGAAATTTGAACTTTTGCCCAATTAAGACATCACATTCACCTAAATCTGCAATGACCCAGGGATGAGAGATTCTACCCTTTGACACAATAACTTTAGTGCAGCATTTTGATTCAAAAGTCTAAATCATTGCTATCACTTGCGAATCTGCTTTTTATCGCACATGGGACTTCCCACATAAATGCGAAAGTCAAGAAGGCACAACAACACCTCTTCTTCCTCAGGTGGCTTAGGAAATTTGGCATGTCCATAAGGACCCTCACCAACTTCAACAGATGCACCATAGAAAGCATTCTATCTGCGTGCAGAACGCCCGAGCAAGGCAACTGCTCTGCTCAGGACCGGAAGAAACTACATAAAGTTGTGAGCACAGCCCAGACCATCACGGAAGCCAACTTTCCATCCATGGACTCCATCTACACTTCTCATTGCCTAGGAAAGGCTGCCAACATCATCAAAGACCCCTCCCACCCCACCCCCTCCCCTGGTAATTCTCTCTTTCAGCCTCTTCCATCAGGCAGAAGATCAGAAGCTTGAACATGCACCAACAATTTCAAGAACAGCTTCTTCCCTGCTGTTATTAGACTGCTGAATAGACCTCTCTAACTTCAAATAATTGTTGATCTTTTCAATATTGACCTTGCTTTGTGCACCTCCCGTGCAGCTTTAACCTTGTTTGTCTCGCTCTGTCTAAGCAGCCTGCATGTCCTTGTTTGCTGTGATCTGCCTGTATTGCTTGCAAAACAAAGCTCTTCACTGTACTTAAGTACATGTGACTGTAATAAATCAAATCAATCAACCTGAGATCAATTTCCAATTACGTTATTACCTGGGAGCCGGTGTAAAAACAGCTCCCAATTTCCTGTCACTCAAATTTCAGGCCTGCCTAAGGTTTCTCCTCCTATCTTTCTCACCATGAAAGATGGTAAGGCTGAATAAAGTTTTGCCAAGACTTTCATGCTCTTGCCAGCGCTGCTGCCAAATTATTCCCGCTTGCAAAGTGCTTCCTTCTGCACGTAATCTATCAAATATCTTTTTATGGCTCCCTCTGCCTCTTTTTCTGGTCACTTACCATATCATTGCCGATCAGGGAGTTCTCACTTGGGCACATGTAAATCAGATACACGAACCATTTTAATTTTCTCTCAACTGCCTTCTCTCTAACAGTTGTTTGGGGCCTAATCTATTCTGTAATGGTGTTGTTTTTCAATCACTGTAATTACTCCCAGTATTTTCTCCATGAATATACTTTGGCAAGCACAAAACATTTTTCTTTCCCCTTTTTAAGAATCCAGCAATCTTTCCTGTGCATTATGACTGACCGTGTCTACATTTCTCAGCCGAAAGTTTCAGGTTTGTTTTGAGAAATCATACAGATGTTCGCCAAGCAGACAGTTAGTTTATCAACCGATTGATTTCTTGTTGTCACTTGTACTGAGATACAGTGAAAAGTGTTGTTTTGTGTGCTGTACAGGCAAATTGTGCCGCACAAAGTGTATCAAGATAGCAGAACAGAGTGCAGGATATAGTGTTACAGCCACATAGAATGCACAGTGAGAGAGAGAAATTGGAATTAACATCTGTGATGTCGGTTCAAAAGTCTGATAACAGCAGGAAAGAAGCTGTTCTTGAATCTATTCATACGTTGACTTAAACTGTTACACATCTTCTGCCCAAGGAAGAGGGAGGAGGAGAGTATAACCAGGGTAGGAGGGGTCTTTGATTATGGTGGTTGCTTTGCTGAGGCAATGGGAAGTGCAGATGGAGTCAATGGATGGAAGGCTGGTTTGCGTGATGGACTGGGATGTGTTCACAACTCTCTGTAATTTCTTGCGGTGTTGGGAACAGCAGTGGCCATACCGAGCTGTGATGTATCCAGATAGAGCGCTTTCTATGAATCTATAAAAATTGGTAAAAGTCTTCATGGACATGCCAAATGCCCTAAGCCTCCTGACGAAGTAGATATGTTGTTGTGCGTTCTTGGGTCAATGTGGATGGACCAGGACAGGTTGTTGGTGATCATCAATCCTAGGAGCTTTACGCTCTCGACCAGCTCCACCTCTGCCCACCAGACAGGGGCGTGCTCTCCACTCCACTCCACTTCCTGAAGTCAATGAGCAGCTCCTTCGTTTTGCTGACATTGACGGAGTAGACAGAGGAGTCTTGTTATGTAGGCATAGTGTCCCACCCTTCAGTCCAAATAATCTGGGTTCAAGTCCCATGGAGGTGTGTCATGGCATGTCCATCTGATGAGATACTTGATCTTTGGAGGAAAGGTGAGGAAAGTGGGTGTGAGGATTGTCAGATCAGCTTTGATGCTATTGAACTACAGAACAGACTTGAGGGACCAAATGGCCTATTTCTGTTCCTGTTTTTTATGGTGTCTCAACAGGTTGGTTTAGAAAATAAACCACAAAGATTTCACAAGTGCATAAGTTAACAATTTCAAACTCCCTTGGTGGCTGCAGAGTTACAAACTTTAAAAAATAGGCAGTCTGACACCAAACACAGCATTCGCCAACAAAAACAGATATTACTGCAGAAACTCTGGCAGCATCTGGGGGAATATTTGATTTTTGATTTTTGATCTTGTCCACCCAAGTCCAACACCGGCACCTCCACATCATCAGGATATAGCCCTAGGAAAATCTCAGCAGGCCTGGCAGCATCTGTAAAGAAAAAAAATCAGAGTTAACGTTTCAGGTCCAGTTCTGAGGTTCTGGTTCTGAGGAAGTGTCACCAGACCCAAAACGTTAACTCTGATTTTTTCTTCACAGATGCTGCCAGACCTGCTGAACTTTTCCAGCAACTTCTGTTTTTGTTCCTGATTTACAGCATCCGCAGTTCTTTCATTTTTTCAGGTTATAGTCCAACAGGTTTATATTAGAAGACACAAGCTTTCGGAGTCTCGCTCCTTCTTCAATGAGAGTCTGAAAGTTTGTGTCTTCAAATAAACCTGTTGGACTATAACCTGGTGGCGTGATTTTTGACCTGGTGGAATAAAACGGAGTTAATGTTCGAGTCTGGTGACTCTTCACCAGAGTTCGCCAAAACTCCTTAGATAGCACCTTCCAAACCCACAACTGCTTTCATTTAGAATCTCAAGGGCAACTGATACGCAAGAATCCAACATGTTACCCTTCAAGCCCCTCATCATCCTGACTTGGTAATGTATCACCATTCCTTCAGTGTGGTCTTTGAGGAAGTAACAAGCAAGGAGAGCCAGTGGATATGATCTATTTGGATTTTGAGAGGCCTTCGACAAGGTGCCAGACAGGAGGTGGCTAAATAAGATAACAGCCCATGGAGTTAGGGGCAAGGCACTGGTGTGGACAGAGGATTGGCTGACTGGCAGAAAGCAGGGTCTTTTTCAGGATGGCAACTGGTGACTAGCGAATTTCCACAGGAGTCAGAGTTGGGACCACAACTATTCATGTTATACATTAACAATCTGAATGAAGGAACTGAGGGCATTGTTGTTAAGTTTGCAGATGACACAAAGATAGGTGGAGGGGCAGGTAGTGTTGAGGAAGCATGAGGGTGCAGGAGGACTTGGACAGGCTGGGAAAATGGGCAAGTAACTGGCAGATGGAATACAATGTGAGAAAGTGTAAGGTTATGTACTTTAGTAGGAAAAATAGAGGCATAGACTATTTTCTAAATCAGGAAAGGCTTCAGAAATCTGAAGCACAAAGTGCCATGGAAGCAAAAACAAAGTTGTTGGAAAAACTCAGCAGGTCTGGCAGCATCTGTGAAAAACTGAGGAAGGATCACCGGACCCGAAACCAGATCCTTCATAGATGCTGCCAGACCTGCTGAGTTTTCCAAAAACTTTTGTTTTTGTTCCTGATTTACAGCATCAGTAGTTCTTTCGGTTTTTATTTAAGGAACATGGGAGTCCTAGTTTAGAATTCTTCTTAGGTTAACATGCAGGTTCCGTTGGCAGTTAGGAAGGCAAAAGCAATATTAGCATTCATTTTGATTGGGCTGGAATACAAGAGCAGGGGGACGTACTGCTGAGGCTGTGTAAGGCTCTGGTCAGACTGTGGTTGGAATATTGTGACACCTTTGGGCCCTGTATCTGAAGAAAAATGCGTTAGTATTGGAGGGGTCCAGAGGAGGTTTACAAGAATGATCCCAAGGATGAAAGGTTTGTCACATGAAAGGTGCTTGAGGGCTCTGGATCTGTACGTGATGGAGTTCGGAAGGACGAGCGGGTATTTGATTGGAACTGAGAGACTTGGATGGTGTGAACATGGGGGAGGTTTTTCCAGTAGTAAGAGAGTCTGGGACTTGAGGGCACAGCCTCAGAGTGAAGGGACTGACCCTTTAGAACTGAGATGAGGAGGAATTTCTTCAGCCAGAGGGTGGTGAATCTGTGGAACTCATTGTCACAGAAGGCTGTGGAGGCCAAGTCTTTGAGTGCATTTATGACAGAGATAATTAAGTTCTTGTTTAGTAAGGAGATTAACGGTTCTGGGGTGTAGGCAGGAGAAACAAATCAGTCATGATCAAATGGTGGAGGTGACTAAATGGGCCGAAAAATAGCCTAATTCTGCACTGATATCTTGTGGTCTTATGGTCGTATGGTCAGGTCAAAATTGTGAGCTCCCTCTCTAATGACATTATGGGTCTACCTACAGCATGTGTACTACATGTACTCAAACATCAAGCACACTGGATAAACAGGTGACAATGAGAAGTGGAATGGTTAATGCAGGACTGAAGGTCTTATATCTGAATCCACACAGTGTAAGGAATAAGGTAACTGAGCTTGTGGCGCAGATCAAAATTGGCAGATATGACGTGTTGGGCATCATAGAGACATGGCTGCAAAGGGATCAGATTGGGATTTGAATATCCAAGGATATACATCTTATCAAGAAGATAGGCAGGTGGGCAGAGCGGGTGGGGTTGCCTTATTACTAAGAAATGAAATGAAATCAATAGTAAGAAATGAAGTAGGGTCAGATGGTGTAGAATCTGTGTGGGTAGAGTTGAGGAACCGCAGAGGTTAAAAAAAAACACAGTTGGAATTATGTACAGGCCTCCAAACGGTAGTCAGGAGCTGGGACACAAGATACACCAGGAGATAGAAAAGGGGTGTAAGAAAGGCCAAGTTATGGTGATCATGGGGGATTTCAATATCCAGGTGGACTGGGAAAATCAGGTTGGTAGTGGATTGCAAGAAAAGGAATGTGTGGAATGCCTACAAGATGGCTTTTTGAAGCAGTTTGTGGTGGAGCCCACAAGGGAACAGGCAATACTGGATTTAGTCTTGTGCAGTGAGGCAGACTTGATAAGGGAGCTTAAGGTAAAGGAGTCCTTAGGAGGCAGTGATCATAATATGATTGAATTTACTCTGCAATTTGAGAAGGAGAAGATGGAATCAGAGGTAATGGTATTACAACTGAATAAAGGCAACTACAGAGGCATGAGGGAGGAGCTGAGCAGAATTGACTGGGAAAGGACCGTAGCAAGAGACACAGTGGAACAGCAATGGCAGGAGTTTCTGGGAGTAATTCAGGAGACACAGCAAAAATTCATCCCTCGGAAAAAGAAGCATGGTACAGGGAGGATGAGGCAACCATGGCTCACGTGGGAAGTCAGGGATAGCATAAAAGCAAAAGAGAAAACATATAATGTGGTGAAGGGCAGTGGGAAACCAGAGGATTGGGAAGCTTACAAAGACCAACAGAGTGCAACAAAAAAAATACAGAGGGAGAAGATTAAATATGAGGGTAAACTAGTCAGTAATATAAAGGTTGTAAGAGTTTCTTTAGATATATAAAGGGCAAAAGAGAGGCAAAGTGGACTTTGGACCTCTGGAAAATGACACTGGAGAGATAGTAGTGGGGAACAAGGAAATGGCTGAGGAACTGAATAATTACTTTGCGTCAGTCTTCACTGTGGAAGACACAAATAATATCCCAAAAATTCGAAAGAGTCAGGGGGCAGAGCTGAGTATGGTGGCAATTGCTAAGGAGAAGGTGCTGGAATGTCCTGAAGGTGGACAAATCACCTGGACCAGATGGACTACACCCCAGAGTTCTTAAAGAGATAGTGGAGGTGTTAGTGGTGATCTTTCAGGAATCACTGGAGTCAGGGAGTGTCCCAGAGGACTGGAAAATTGCTAATGTGGCACCCCGTTTAAAAAGGGAGTCGGGCAAAAGATGAAAAATTACAGGCCGATTTGCCTCACCTCAGTCGTGGGTAAGATTTTAGAGTCCATCGTGAAGGATGAGATTTCTGAATACTTGGAAGGGCATGGTAAAATAGGGCAAAGTCAGCATGGCTTCATCAAGGGGAGGTCATGCCTGACAAATCTGTTGGAATTCCTTGAGGAAGTAACGAGCAGGGTAGACCAAGGAGAGCCAATGGATGTTATCTACCTGGACTTCAAGAAGACCTTTGACAAGGTGCCACACAGGAGGCTGCTGAGTAAGATAAGGACCCATGGTGTTAGAGGCAAGGTGCTAGCATGGATAGAAGATTGGCTGTCTGGCAGAAAGCAGAGAGTGGGGATAAAGGGGTCTTTCTCAGGATGGCAGCCACAAGGGTCAGTGTTGGGACCACATATTTTCACATTGTACATTAATGATCTAGATGTTGGAACTGAGGGCTTTCTGGCTAAGTTTGCAGTTGACACAAAGATACATAGAGGGACAGATAGTATTGAGGATGCAAGGAGGCTTCAGAAGGATTTGGACAGGTTAGGAGAGTGGGTAAAGAAGTGGCAGATGGAGTACAAAGTGGGAAAGTGTGAGGTCATGCACTTTGGTAAGAAGAATAGACGTATGGACTGTTTTCTAAATGGGGAGAAAATGCTAAACAGTGAGCCACCATGAGGTAGAAGGCTGATGGTGGTTTAACCTAAGAGTCACCACAGCTCAGGTGAGCGGAGAGGTTGAGAAAGAGATCCTTCATAGTAACCTCAGATGGTGCTGGAATTATACTCATCTTGTTGGTATCAGTCTGCATTGCAAACCAGCTATCCAGCCAAATGACCCTCTCTGTAATGAGAGGGCAGCCCTGTGGTCCAGCATGACTTTACCTTTCACCTCTGGAATAGGTAGGATTTGAACCTGGGGCTCCTGGCTCGGAGGTAGAGACACGAGCAATTGGTCGCAAGAGGTCGTATTTGCAATGTATTATATCAAGGTAACATCAATGGCCTTTTTGCCATTGTTACAATGGTACCTACACAAACATAATAATTATCAGTTTACCACAATCTGTTGTGAAAGATGGGATTCATAAAGAACTTTAGGAATATCCCAAAGCTCTGGATTCCAGTCATTTTCTGCAGGAAGATGTTGCAACCAATCTGCACATGGCAATGTCTCATGGTAAGAAATCAATTATTAATCCAATTGTCTGTTTTTGAGAGCCAGTGTTTGTGGCAGGATTTCAATTACTTTGTGTGGTGCCATGTCATCTTTCATATAATCAGAAAATTAAGGAGAGTTAATTGAGGTGTTTAAGACACCTCTCTGTGACTCAGTGGTGAGCATTGCTTCCTCTTAGTGCCAGTGACCCAGGTTTGATTCCAACCACATCTGTCTGTGAGGAGATTGCATGTTTTCCATTTGTCTGCGTGGGTTTCCTCCAGATGGGCCAGTTTCCTCCCACAGTCTAAAGATGTGCAGGTTAGGTGGATTGGCCATGCTAAATTGCCCTATAGTGTCTATCGTTTAAGGTGAATTAATCATGCCAGAATGCAGCATTAAAGGGATTGGGTGGGATGCTCTTCGGAGGGTAAGTTCATAGGCCAAACATCATCTTTCCGCACTGTTGAGATTCTAAGATTGTACAGAATTTCGATGAAAGCTGAGAGAGGGAAGCTGTTTCCACTGGCAGGTGGGTCAGCAACCAGAGGACACTGGGTTTGAAATATGTACAAAAGAGCCATGGTGGAAAAGTGAGAAGATTTCTTTTGGAATCAGGAAGATTTTTTGATTTGGAATATGCTGCCTGAAAGGGAAGTGGAATCAGATCTAATCAGAACTTTCAAAGGAGAATTGGATAAGTATTTGTAAAGGGAAAATAAAAATGAGCAGGAGAGTGGAATTGATTGGACAACTCTTCCAGCAGAAACATAAGATCAAAGAACCTCCTTGTGTGCCATTCTATTCAATGGCTCATTTGAGCCTCTTGATAGGTATTTAGTTTTAATACTCCATCTACAATCCAGTGATTGAAATAGTGCAGCTTTCCATCAAAGCCATATTGAAGAGTCATACACAGTTATCTCCTCGTCTACAGTGAATTTGGGCCCATCACCTTAGTTGGGAATTATACAACTTTTGTTTTGGGGGAGGGTGGGTGAGTGGATCATGAACCAAGGGCAATAGATTTAAAGCAAGAAGTCTGTGAGGGGAGTTGGGGAGCCATGATCATATTGAATGATGGAGCAGGCTCTCAAAGAGCTAAACGGCACGCTCCTGCTCATTTTTTTTTTGTTTCTATTCGGAGAATATTTTCCACTCAGGGATTGGTGGAAGTCTGAAACTCACTGCCTGAGAAAATGGTTGAGATGGAAACACTCTTCACATTTAAAGCAGCAAAAA
Source organism: Rhincodon typus (assembly GCF_021869965.1). Taxonomy (NCBI): domain Eukaryota; kingdom Metazoa; phylum Chordata; class Chondrichthyes; order Orectolobiformes; family Rhincodontidae; genus Rhincodon; species Rhincodon typus. The sequence goes on from NC_063341.1 coordinate 72,451,264, forward strand.
GCAAAGTGGGCACGAATGGTAGTTGACAAGAGATATAAATGAAAAGCGTGGGTTAGGGCTAGGGTTAGGTTTAGTGTTAGGGTGAAGGTAGGAGTTAAGAGCAGAAAATAGGTCAGCTCTGCTAAAATAAACCCATGCAAACATGACATGGGTGGGTGGGAGGGGTGATATTGGTACTGGGTTTGGTCAGTTGCATTTTTATTCAATAGGAAAATTGCTATGATCACTGTATGTTCAATTTTTGGTTATCTATAGTATGGGCAGACTGTAGAGCATATCCAAACAGCCCAATTCAAACCAAAACATCTATTGTTGGACATGATTCTACAAATGAGCAACAATTGCTGAACAATCCTGAGTATGCTAGTAGCTGTACTATCAGCCATTAAGATAACCAACTGAGCTTATAACCTGATTCATTCACACGTGCTCGAAGGGACACACATTGATACAATTCTCTGGTGGAAAATAGAATATATTCAAGGCTTGTATTTGGGGACCTTTATAGTTTCCAGCTGCTTCCTCCATGGTATCGCCTCAGGCAATCACAGTCTACTTGCCAATTGATCTTCTGCTAGTGTCGTTGTCTAAATTTGGCGTTCTTGTGTTTGCCCTGGTGAGCACAAGACAAAAACCTTCAGCGAATTATTCTGTAGTAGATGTTTGTATAGACGGGAACTGAGGATGTGGAGTATGTTGAAGAAATGAACTATGCCATCACACTCAGCGTCACTGCATGAACACCAGCAATAACTGTTTTCATAGGTACTGAGGCCAACTGTCTGCTATGATCAGCCTCCAATGCAGGCCAGATCGAATGCTCTTAACTCTTTTAATATGAAGTCTCTAGAAGTGTGACAGTAATTCCTGATTAGGTTATAAGTTGATCAATATCCTATGATTGTATTATTGTCTGCCATTCTGTCTGAGAATCTGCGGCTGGTTTATATAAAGCATTCAGCTTTTGATTTTGAAGGTTGAAATCAATGGCTGCATGCTTTTTCTATGTGAGGGCTGAAACAGTAACAATTTGATGTTATTTGCATATCAAAGATCGAGGTGACGACCAAATTGAAAGATTCAAAATGTTAGAATGGTTTGATAAGGTCAACACTGAGAAACTATTTTCTCTGTCTTGGGGGATAGCAAGAGTTAACAAATATAATCTTCAAACGAGAGCCAGTGGGGGAGATCAGAAGCATTAGTTCAGTGATATTCTTGGTCTTGCTTTTCTGCTAAAGAATATTTTCAGTCTTCTAAGCTAAAGAAAACGTTAGCTGAAAAAGACTTAATTGTTCAAAACAAGGTTGGTCTCAAATTCAACCTGGATCACCAAATTGGAGGCCCAGTATGTTGCGTGGTCAGCGATGTTGATTGTAATACAATGCCCATCGAGAATGTTCCTTATCCACTTTCTTCCTCCATTTTGCTTCAAGCCTGAATATTACACCCACAACATGACCCTATGTGAGAGTGTGGGTGGTTGAGTTATGGAATCATAGAGATATACAACACGGAAACAGACCCTTCGGTCTAACTCATCCATGCTGACAGATATCCTAAATTAATCTAGTCCCATTTGCCAGCATTTGGCCCACATCCCGCTAAACCCTTTCTATTCATATACCCATCCAGGTACCTTTTAAATGTTGTAATTATACCAGCCTCCATCACTTCCTCTGGCAGCTCATTCCATACACGCACCACTCTCTGTGAGAAAAGGTTCCCTCTTAGGTTCCTTTTAAATCTTTCCCCCTCTCATCTTAAAGATATGCCCTCTAGTTTTGGTCTCCCTCATCCCAGGGAAAACACCTTGACTATTCATTCTATCCATGCACCATCATGATTTTATAAACCCCTATGAGGTCACCCCCTCAGCCTCCGACACTCCAGGGAAAATAGTTCTCAGTCTTCCCATGAGAAGTCACATTTCGGGTGGAGTTGCACAATAGCTCAGAATTGCAAGCAAAATCTGAGAGTTCTATGTCAGCACACTCTGTACACATAGCTTTTTCCAAATCACTGTTTGCTTGAGCTGAACTTGGCGAGGTGGTAATATGGACAAATCCACATGACGTGGTGAATTCTTTCGAGTATCCATTGGCAAACTGTGTCCCATTGTCAGACATTAGAAGCAATGTGGCTTGATGGGTTGAAAAGACCATCTTCAGTGATGTGATTCTGTTCAGATGTGTGATTCTACAGTTTCTCAACTTCCATCCAGCTGGACTAGTCATCTTGTACTATCAAGGACATTTTACCTCTTTATTCAAAGTAGATCATCCCCAGATGCTCCTACGGTCTTGATGGAAAGCACAATGATATTTAAATGGTTCTCTTGTCTCCTGAGGCTGATGAATAGCGCAAATATACAAATTGACGTCATATCTTCCAATGACTTTGACCTGGCCACCACCTGGACAGTCTGTTCTAGCTCAGTACTTGGATGTCCTTGTTGCAATTGCTGCAGTATATTGAGTCTCAGGTCTCTCAGAATGACCAATACATTCACAGAAGTCATTCATTGTATTGAGGTATCTTCACTGTTTGCTGTCTGAGAATGGGATTGGATGGCATGTCTGCAGGCCGTCCCTTGACTCTCTGACCTGACCATGTTCGACAAAGTTGAACAAAAACTTTGAAATTGAGGAGAAGGTGGGAATATTTGTAGCTTGCGCAAGAGCTCACAACCTATCCCGACTCACACCATTACATCCATGGGAATGGCCAGAATGCCAAGGTAAAGAATCTATATTGAGTGTGCGGGACCTCTAGCTACAGTTGGAAGAGTCCTAAAATATTGCTGATATGATCTTCAACTCTGCCAGAATAGATTACTGATCTCTAATGATCCTGCCAGTTTGGCAGCGAGTCACACCATTGCTCTGCCATGCTCATATTAGTGAACCAGATAAGATTTCCACCCCGCCCCCCTTAATGGTCAACAATGGTTTCATGGTTATCATTAGGCTCTTAATTCCAGATTTATATTGAATTCAAATTCCATCATCTGCCGTGGCAGGATTCAAACCCAGGCCCCTGGAACGATACCTGGGTCTCTAGATGAGCAACACAGCGATAATACCACCAGGCCATCACCTCCCCTTTGTTGAAGCTTGCTAGTTTTCTTTCACTTGTGTCTCTGATACCTGCTAGTATCCTGACCTGAATCCTTTAATCCTGTTAATCTTCTGACCCAAAGCTATATTTGAAAATTATTGGCAAATCTTTCTCTTCTCTTTCAGACGATGACCCACTCTCACTTAGGTTCAGAAGGTTCTAAGATGACTCACAGGTCCAATGCATGATGTGCAGATTCTGTTACATGCATTCTTGCAAGTTTGGTTATGTGGGTTAAGTAGAGGTTTACATGTTCCCTCTGATGTCTCAACTTTCCCTCTGTCCATTCCAAGCAGTTATTCCTTTCTCTCATGCATTCACAGTCAAATCTCTGCTATGGAATTTTTAATTATGGTTGAACATTCTAAAATTAATCTTCCAAAATTGCACAACGCAAAGTTTGACTTTCACACTGTGCATTGATATTCATGTTCTCTTAATAAAATGCATGTGGTACTATGGCACTAAAGAGTAATTTTATTCTGCTGCGCAGTACAGTATTATGCATTGCTGGATGAATATTTAAATTGATAAACTAACATTTTATTAAATTCTAATGATGGCAATGAAACAAAAGGCACAGCAGCAAGAAACTTCAATTGAGATTTAAATGGAAATTCTGCTTTATTTCATAACTTTGCCATTATTCAGCTCCTGAAATGCCAGGGAATAGTGTGAACCTTATGGCAGTGTAATGCGTTGTTTTTTTGCCCTGATTTGCATTAAAGAATCAACTATTATTGCCAATAATTTCTTTGTGCAACTCCAACAATGATCATTATTAATTGGGACAACTGAACATATCTTTTCCAATTCCATGCCATCTCTGGGCTGACTCATCACAGCAGATAAAAAAAAACCTTTAGAAACGCCTAAGTTCCAGAGATGAATGTATTGCCACTGAAAGGAATTATTCAGTCTCATTATTCTCTGAGGACAGAGAAAATAAAAACAGTGCAACTGTTAATAAGCAACATCGGTTCAGTGTATGTGGAGCTCAACAGATTTGATGGGAGAGACGCCTTATCTGTTATATGCAGCTGAGTATCAGGTTACGACCTGGCAGTAATTTTGCTGTTCATTCGTGGGATGTGAGCATCACTGGCAAGGCAAATATTTATCGCCCATCCTTAATTACCCTGGAGAAGATGGTGGTGAGTTGCCTTCCTTAATTGCTGCTGTAAAAATATACTGGAAGAAAGAAGGAGCACTTATATAAAAGAAGCCTTTAGGATTGGTACCAATTCCAATTTGTGTAACCTCTTTACTTTGTTTAACATCTGGAGAAAATTAAAACTCTTCTCTGGAATCCACTCTGATGATTCTTTTTTTCAATAATTCATTATTCTACCTAGTTCTTTTCAAAATTTGACAGACTCCTTGACAATGATGAACTGCCAACAAAGGCATTATTTGTCATCTTCACTCCATTTAACTCTTAAAGATTTAAATGTCACCCAACGAGGCATATTAGTATTGACTTCATAGAATCATACAGCACAGAAAAGGCCTGTCAGCCCATCAGTTCTGCACCAACAAAACCGATTATAAACACAAACTAATCCCACTTTCCAATATTTGACCATAGCCTTGAATGCAATGACATTTTAAGCAATGATCCAAGTACTTCTCAAAGGTTCTGAAGCTTCCTTCCTGAACTACAGAAAGTGATGGCCTGGTGGTATTATCGCTTGTCTGTTAATCTAGCGACCCAAGTAATGCTCTGGACACCTTGGTTGAAATCTCACCATGGCAAATGGTGGCATTTGAATTCAATTTTTTAAAAAAAATCTGGAATTAAGTGTCTAATGATGACTATGAATTGCTGGAGGACGGGAGCAGAAACTCAACTGGCCATCCTTACCTAATCAGGCCTACGTGTAACTCCAGACCCACAGCAATGTGGCTGACTGTTAAACACCCTCTGGGCTTTTAATTTTTTAACGAAGATCTGTAGCTTGGGTTGTGGTTGGAATTGTCGGTTAGTTTGCTGAGCTGACTGGTTTTCATACAAATGTTTTGTCTCCCTTCTAGGTGACATCTTCAGTGCTGTGTAGCCTCCGTTGAAGCGCAGTTGTTCTGTTGCGCTCTGAATTTATATGGTCCGGTCTGCCATGAAGAATTCTTGGAGGCCTAGTTTTCAACCACCGATATAATTAACAAACATGTTGAAATAGACCCATCTACATAACGTTACTGTACAAAATCAGAAACAGGACTACATGACAGACTGGCCCATATAAATTCAGAGTTGGGTAGAACAACAGCGCTTCAACAAAGGCTACACAGTATTGATGATGTCACATAGAAGTGAGACAAAACGTTTGTATGAAAACCAGTCAGCTCGGCGAAACAACCAACAACTCCACCCTCTGGGCAATTCAGCATGAACAATAAATACCTGCCTGGCTAGAGATGCTCTCAGCCCGTCAATGTATTTTTTAAAAAAAATCTACCCTCCCTGGCAATGCATTCCAGATTCCCACTGCCCTCTGGGTGAAAAAAAATTCCTCAGATTTCCTCTAAACCTTTACTTTAAATTTGTACCCCTTGTTAGTGACCCTTCAAATAAGGGGAAGAGATGAACATAGAACATAGAACAGTACAGCACAGTACAGGCCCTTCGGCCCACGATGTTGTGCCGACCTATTATCCTACTAATATCAAACTACCCTGCATACCCTACATTTTACTACCCTCCATGTGCCTATCCAAGAGTCACTTAAAAGTCTCTAAAGCATCTGACATGCTTTCTATTCACCCTGCACGTGCCTCTTATAATCTTATGCACCTCAATCATGTCATCTCTTAGCCTTGCTGCTCCAAAGTAAACGACCCAAGCCTATCCAGCCTCTCTTCGTATTTAACATGATCCACCTGTGGCTTGTAGTGGATCTTGTCTGCTATTCATGTAAAGAGGGAGCACTGTAGGGATGCCACCTCATTCAGGTGAGAAACCAATGCCCCAGATGACCTCTCACTTGGGTTCAAATTGCTACTCAAAGAAGGGTAAAGTGAGATCTTCTGGCCAACGTTTACCCCTCAACCAACATTCACTGAAACAGGTTACCTGGTGATGAGCACATTTCAGGGATGGAGGCTGCTGCGTTTCCTATCTTTCAACAATGACTACACTTTAAAAGCACTCAATAGGATGTTAAACACTTACGCATGGCCTGAAGTTGTAAAAGACACTATGTAGAAACAATCAAAAAGTTGGAGAAATCAGTCAGTCTGGCAAAAACTGTACAGGGAGAAACAGTTAACATTTTGAGTCCAAATGATTATAGTTCTTCGAAACTTCAGAACGATGGATGCTGACGAAGGGTCACTCAACCCAAACGTTAACTCTGATTTCTCTCCACAGATGCTGCCAGACCTGCAGACCTCTTCCAGCAATTTTTGCTTTTGACTCTAATTTTTCCTCTTGCTGGTTAGTCCTGAACTAACGGGACACAGTTTAAAAAGCAGAATCATATCTGACTCAGAAACATTAATTCTGTTTCTCTCTCCACAGATGCTGCCAGATCTGCTGAGTTTCTCCAGCAACTTTATGCTTTATTTCAGATTTCTGGAGTACTTTGCCACTCTTCCTTGACCTCAGAGAGACTCCTGTGCAGTGGAGTGTTCGTTGTGATATAATGTTTGAATGAGATGACTATTATATGGGCAAATTTGGAACTCATTTCAGATGTGCAAAATTTTTCTTGAAGCTTTGGAATCAATGGCAATTAATTTGTCTTTCTGAAGAAGGGTCCCGACCCAAAACATCAGCTTTCCTGCTCCTCTGATGCTGTCTGTATTCCTCCAGCTCCACACTGTGTTATCTCTGACTCCAGCATCGGCAGTTCTTAATATCTCTAACTTTTAATGTTGTGTTTTTAGGTGTGTTGGCAGAATAACGTTATATAATTATCTGAATTAGGGGCAGGAGTAAGCAGTTTGGCCTGTGTATGTTATTACAATCATGGGTCTTCTTGATGATGCAACTAAACAAAATAATGGGGTCTTTTTTTTAAATGAAAACAAAAACAGGAGCTGTTGGAAAAGCTCAGCAGTCCAGCAGCATCTGTGTAGAGAAATCAGAGTTAACATTTCAGGTTGCGTGATTCTTCCACAGAACTGATGGTAGCTGGGAAAATGTTGTTTATTATGCAGAAGGTAGGGTGGGGGGAAGGGTATAAGGCGCAAGCGATATGCGGGGATAGAGGCCAAGGAGACAGAAGAACGGTTGGACAGATAAAGGAATGGATAACGAACAGGCTAGGAGGGTGAATAGCTGTTAATGGGGACTGTTAGTGGCTAACAATGGGTTGTGTGTAATAGCAGACCATATGATAACTGGTGTATGGGGATGGGGCAAGGACAAGGAAGAGCTTAATCCTTTCATGGGATGTAAGTGTCACTGGCATTGGGATTGATTCTCCTTCCCTCATTACCCTTGGACTGAGTGGCTTGCACAGTCATTGCAGAGGATTTCTTAGATTTGAACACATTACTGTGGGATCACATGGGGCCAAAATGGCTAAGGACTGCTGTTTCCCCACCCTAAAGAACACCAGTGACGTTTTACAGGATTTTACGACAATTGAGCAATTCCAATGGTCGCCATTACTGTGAGAGTAGCTTTACAATTTCAGATTTATTGAGTAAAATGATCTTTTAAGAAGGATTTGGATATAGCACTTGAGCTAAAGTGTACAAAGGAAATCAGGGAAAAGCAGGAAAGGCTAATCAGTTGGGTGATCAACCACGATCATAATGTATGGCAGAGCTGGCTTGAAGGGCTGAATGGCCTCCTCCTGCTCCTGTTGCCTGTGTTACCACGATCTTGATTATTGCTGCCCCCATTGACCGACCCAGCCGTTTCCCTCCCCGTAAATGGCAAAGATGTTTTGAGGATCTCGGAAATAATCTGCCTCACATTGTACCTGGCCTTGATGCTCCAAGTGTTGATAGCGCTGGTTCCAATAAGTATCCTGAAAGTGGCAACCTCCAGGATGTTCCTAATGTCAACTCAGAGGGTGTAGTTGGACAGATGGCATGGCTCATGAAGGCAAATCCGCAGTAGAATTATAGGAGCCTAGCTAACCTGATGGCATGGTTTATGAATGCAAATCCGCAGTAGAATTATAGGACCCTAGCTAACCTGATGGCATGGCTTATGAAGACAAATCCGCAATAGAATTATAGGAGCCTAGCTAACCTGATGGCATGGACAAGGCATCACTCAGTACGCTGGAATAGCAGTGAGCTCAGTGAGGTTAAACTGCCAATACTGTACTCAAACCCACAAACCTTTGACCTAAAATATTACTAACAGAGTTAAGCTGACACAAATTGATGAGGATAACTGCACTGCACAATTACTTGAAGTGTTTAGAAGTAAACAACACTTGATTTCAATTTAATTGATAGAGAGCCAAATAGAGATATTAAGCAGAGGATTAAATACAGATTAATTGAAATAAATAGTTAATTGCTGTGCAACTGTATTTACATTAGACTTTAATATATACATTTAATTAATGGTTATGGATTTTGTAATAAATGGATCATGTATAAATTAGAGAGCAGTTAAATTTTACTTACGGATCTGATTTCTAATTAGTGAATCTATATTAAATTGCTTTTATTGCTCATGACCACATTGGGCAGCAATTTGCTTCACAAGAGGTTAGAACACATTGAACTGACATCAGTTCTCACAGCTAGTCAACATTCTCAGAAAAGAAATGCCAGCTAAAGCCAAGCAGTATATTGGTCTCATAATCAGGTATGATTATAATTTATATTAACAAACAGGTCTAATTTACATTTTTGTAAACTAGGTTCCTTAAAATGTAAACTATCTGTAATATTTCATCAGAAAGCAATCATATAAAGGCTGTACAGTATAATCATTAGACTATTAGTGATAATTTATTAATGGTATCAATTAAGATGTGCAAGCCAATGTAATTGGAAAAGGAAAAATATGTCCTTTAACGTGAAGTGCAACAAATCTCTCCTTATCACTCCTATCAGTATCTTAAAGAATAACTGTAAATATTGCTAATTTACACTGAGAAAGAAAGTGGATAAGAGATATGCTCTTGAATGTTTCAAACTGAGTGAAAAATATTTTTATGAAACTTTGTCAATCCGGTATGGACATTATCTAAATGCAAATTAATATTTTTCTGAGCCTCATTAATATGTGCAAATTCAATTAATTGGAAGATATTTCTTCCATGGTTTAAAAATGTGTTCAACACCTTTGCAAGATTGAAGGGTTTGAAGCTGATGTGAGGAGACCTTCATGCTGATTCAGTGTTAGAAGATCTTCATTGGCACTACATGCCAAGTTTGGAACACAGAGCCATAAAGCATAGAAACGACCCTACGGTCCAACTAATCCATGCCGACCATAATCCCAAACTAAACTATTCCCACCTGCCTGCTCCTGGCCCGTATCCATCCAAACCTTTCCTATTCATGTACCAATCCAATGCCTTTTAAATGTAACTGTGCCCATATCCACCATTTCCTTAGAAAGTTCATGCTACATGCAAACCACCCTCTGCGTAATAAATTTGCCCCTCATGCCTTTTTTCACCCGTCTCCTTAAAAATATGCCCTTTAGTCTTGAAATCCCCCATCCTAGGGAAAAAAAAACAGCTGCCATTAACTCTATCTATAGCCCTCGTTATTTTATAAACTTCTATCAGGTCACCTCTCAACCTCCTACGCACCAGTGAAAAAAGTTCCAGTCTATCCAGCCTTGCTTTATAAGTCAAACCTTCCATACCCGGCAACATCCTGGTAAATCTCTTTTAAACCTTCTCCAACTTAATAATATCCTTCCTATAACTGGGCGACTAGAATTGGACACACTATTCCAGAAGACGCCTCACCAATGTCCTGTACAACGTCAACGTGACTTCCCAACTCCTGTACTGAAAGGACTGAGCAATGACGGCAAGTGTGCCAACTGTCTTTTTAACCACCCTGTCTATATGTGGTGCAAACTTCAAAGAATTATGTACCTGCACCCTTAGGTCTCTCTGTTCTACAACATTACTCAAGGCCCTACTATTAATTGTATAAGCCCTACCCTAGTTTATTGTACCGAAATGCAATACCACATAATTATACCACATGAACTCCAACTGCCATTTTTTAGCCCGTGAAAACATGCTTGTGATGCCTAGCATACAGTGTTCGCCACTGGTCAAGTGGTTCCCATTGCAAACATGAATTCCAATGGCTATTTGGATAGGTACATGGAGGAGAAGGGTTTAGAGAGATATGGATCAAACGCAAGCAATTGGAACTAGCTGAGTGGGCACCATGGTCAGCATGGACAGTTTGGGCCGAAGGGCCTGTTTTCATGCTCTATCACTCAATGGCTCTATAGCTAGTAAGTAGCTCAAGTCACCTAGGGAGAACAGTTTAAATTTATATAACACCTGAACCACTGTAGGACATTGTAAATAAAATGAAAACACTGCGGATGCTGGAAGAAGAGTTAGACCAGACTCGAAATGTTAATGCCGTTTCTCTCTCTTCACTGATGCAGCAAGACCTGCTGAGTTTCTCCAGCAATTTCTGGTTTTATTGCAGGATACACTGAGGTGTTCTGCAGACAATGAAGTATCGATAAAATGTGATCACTTGCAAGGCAGCAAATTTGCATGCAGTAAAGTTCCACAAACAGTGATGTGATAAATAACCAGTTAACCTGCTATCAGCAATGCTTGTTAAAGGATAAATATTGGTCAAGATTGCCTGGGGAGCGACCTAGTGGACTTGGGGTTGAAGCAAATCTGTTCTGAAGAGGAATCTTATCAGACTTGAAATGTTAACTCTGTTTCTCATGTCACAGATACTGCTAGTCCTGCTGAGTTCATCTTTCTGTTGACATTACAACATATTTTTCTATTCCTTTCTTCCTGATATAGCTTTCCATTAAATTAATATTTACCTCAAATATACTCCACCTGGTAGCACATTTCACGTTCTAATCAGTCTCCTGGTAAAGAGACCGTTACACGCTACTTGATGTTAGTCACTAACAGCCCCTATTAACAGCTATTCACCCTTGTAGCCAGATCTCTTTTGTCTATCCAACTGCTCTTCTCTCTCTTTGGACTCTATCCTTCATCCTTTGTTTATGGCCTACCCCACTCCCCCTCCCTATCTTCTGCATATAAATTAATGTTTTCATAGCTACCATCAATTCTGAGGAAGGGTCACCGGATCCAAAACGTTAACCCTGGGTTTTTTCTTCACAGATGCTGTCAGACCTGCTGAGCTTTCCCAGCAACTCCTGCTTTTGTTCTCGGTAAAGACATTTCTTCAGAAATTCCAATTAGATTTTATGTTGAGGACCTTGGTTCCAAACTTCCTTACAAAATGTAATCACTTTTTCTATGAAACCTCAGTCAATTCCCTTTATAATTTAGCCACTTTGATGATAGCAACCCTCAGCTTTCTCAAGAGAAAGAGCCACAGCTTGTTCAGTTTTCCCTGATTGTTATAATCTCTAAGTTCTTCCTGAACTATCCTTATCAGTCTTTTTTGTGCTTTCAGTGTTTATCTGTCCTTTTGATATTATGAAGACCAGAACGGTATATTGTACTATCTATAAGTCTAGCCAAGTCTTTGTAAAGGTTGAACACAACTTCAATGGATTTAAAAACTAACCTTCATAACGCTGAGCCTGTAAAGTAAGTCTTACAGATGAGATGAATTATCTGAATAGTTCTTCAAATAAGGCTCAGATGACAGGTAAGACATTACTAATTTTGGACTGTCGGAGGAAACTGAAACACCCAGAGGAAACCCACACACATAGTATGCAAATTCTACAGACAGTCACCTGAAGCTGGAATTGAACATAGATTACTGGAGCTGTGAGGCAGCCCTGCTAACCACTGAGCCACCATGCCACCCCAGTTCAAAGGCATTTGTGAAAAGTAGATTTTTGGCAGGTATTGTAGATTCACTTATAAAATGGGCTAATTTTTCAAGCCCTGAAATAAAAGTAAGAAATCCCCATCCAAAAGGAGGAAAGATAAATTTTCTGATCCCTGCAGTACAAATAGAGTCAATTCAGTCTGCACTGACTATCCAAAGAGCATTCCACTCATGCCCCACACTATCCCTGTAACCCTGTATTTACCAAGACTCATCTACCTAACCTTAGCATGGTCAGTCTGCTTAACCTGCACATCTTTGGACTGTGGGAAGAAACCACAGCACCCTGGCGGAAACCCACTTAGACACAGGGAGAACATGCGAACTCTGGAATCAAATCCGTGTCCCGGGTCCCTGTGAGGCAGCAATGCTAACCACTGAGTCAGACAGAACTTGAGTGAGTGCCCTCCATTAGAACTGAAGGTTGAAAGACAGACAAGCATTTCAATGGTGATAATTCAGCAATGATAAGAATATTACGTCAGAATATGTTTTGGGAATTGATTAAATTTGTAAGGGAAAATGAGCTGACAATTCTTAGACCGTGTTACCATGCACCTCAGAAACTAATCAAAGATGGTCAGTCAAGTGGCTCAGAGGGCCTGAGCACAACAGCAGTTGTCAAGCGGCCAAAGTTTAAAATAAGGCCATGGACCCTGTCTGAAATGGCACTTATGGGAATGAGAGTAAGAACTGCTAATGCTGGAGTCAGAGATAACACAGTGTGAAACTGGAGGAACACAGCAGGTCAGGCAGCATCAGAGGAGTAGGAAAGTTGACGTTTCGGGTTGGGACCCTTCTTCAGAAAACCTGAAACGACAACTTTCCTGCTCCTCTGAGGCTGCCTGACCTACTGTGTTCCTCCAGCTCCACACTGTGTTACCACTTTTGGGAGTGAGATTGTGAGCATCAAAATTCAGCTCAGACTAAGTGGGCTCAATCTGGATCAGCTTAGATCCAATTTCATTTCCTTTCCACTGTTCAATCCAACTTGTTAACCCTTCTTGTCATGACTTAACTGCAAAGAGGGCATTTGTAATGTTCCATAAACTGTCCCGAAATGTTTCCAATTGTAAATAAACAACTACAATGACCAGTTTACCTGACTGACCAGTATTGTGGGACAAAACCAATTCACGCCAGGTTTTGTCTTCAAAAGAAAATAACTCTGTTTATTGTTGCTTAACTTTGGCAAAACACATGGAAAAGAAAAGATTCCTAATTTACAACTATGCAACTTAAACTATATCCCTTCAAAAACACTAAATGACTACACGTTCATTCATTCATTTTTTAAATAGGCAAAAGATAGACAGTTGGATATAGGTATCATGGATAGAAAAATGATATAGAAAGGCAAGGAAAATCTTTCAGATAAAAAAGTTCACAACTCAAGGATGTGTTAAATTGTTGTGCAAAGTTCCTCTTGATGTTTAGCATTGTTGACATTGTTGATGTGCTACTGTCTGGTAAATGATGGTTGCTCACTTCGGTAGTTGATCTGGCTTTGATCCTAGGTCTTTACTTGTTAGAATTCTTTCTTTTAACCTTTCTTGGTTTCCTTGTCATTTCCCAAATGGAGAGAAAAAGAGAGAGATGGATACTTTCAGTTCCCAGGCTCTGGGTGTTCCTGCGAACTTTGCACTGACAGTTTTGGAACAAACTATAGCTCAATGAACTAGAGAGCTCTTGTCATGTACAATTTCCTTAACTCAAAAATTTGTCAGTGCTGACCAGTCTTAAATTCTCTCTCTCCCCCTTACACACCAGCTAAAAATGCACAAAAGCTGATTTGCAAGTTACCAAACTCTCCTGGTATTACAACTATAGTGTAACAGCTTGTAGTTCTGACAAAGAATATGTAAAAACTGAAAGAACTGCAGATGCTGTAAATCTGGAACAAAAACAAAGTTGCTGGAGAAGCTCAGCAGGTCTGGCAGTATCAGTGAAGGAAAAAACGAAGTTAACGTTTCAGGTCCAGTGACCCTTCCTCAGAACTAAAGAAAAATATGTGGTCTCGTATATTCTCCAGGGCAATTAGGGACAGGCAGTAAAAATTGGACTAGGCAGTGGAACCCACATGTATGAATAAGAAATAAACTGATCTACAGTTAATATTGCTTGACTGCAATTGTATGATTTAAACCTCTCTGTTTGATTTCAAGTTTAAGATTCTTACAATAAACCTGTCAGATTTGTGGTGCGGTTAAAGTTGTGGTTCTCAATATCTCTGAGCCATTACAACTGTTCTCAGCTGGAATGGAGATAATGTGATGATTCTCCCAACAAACCTGGTCTGGAGACCCAGCTGCTCTCAAGTGTGAATGTGTGCAAAGTATTGTACAAATATCCTCCACTCGATGATTTTCGCTTGTGATGCCATTCTGCTTTGATCATGAGACGTTGATATAATTTTGGTTGTAGGTCTGATGCTGCTGTTAGGAGCAACTCTGCTTGTACAGAATCTTTTCCTTCTTCACTGATGGGATGTGAGCTTCTGTAACTGGGCTAGCATTTATTATCCTTCCCTAACTGCCATGGTGGTGAGCTGCCTTCTTGAACTGCTGTAGGCTATTTGGAGTATGTAAACCGACAGTGATGTTTGGGAAGGTGTTTCAGGATTTTGACCCACTGATGCTGAAGGAATGGCAATCTATTTCCAAGTCAGGATGGTGAGTGGCTTAGAGGGGATCTTGCAGGTCGTGGTGTTCCCAAGAATTTGCTATACTTGTCTTTTTAGACAATAGCGGCTGCGAGTTTGGAAGGTGCGGTATAAGGAAGTTTGTTGAATTTCTGCAGTGCATCTTGTAGCTGGTACACACTGCCGGTTCTGAACATCGGCGATTAAGGGACTAATGCAGAAAATAGTGGATGTGGTCCAATCAAGCAGACTGCTTCGTCTTTTTGAGTGTTGTTGGAGCTGCACTCATTCAGGCAGATGGGGAGTGTTCCATCACACTCCTGATTTGCTGCGTAAATAGATTTTATTTGGCATAGGATGGACTGTTGCAAATTCTGTTTTCACTCCCCCTACCTTGCTTCCAACTCAATAGTTGACACAGTTGTGCCAGTAGACCACTGACAAAACGTTGGTGGGTGTAAGAGGAAAGGGTGTTCAGGTGAAGTGGGGAAAACAAATAGACCCCGAAACCAAGAAATTCGGGTTAAAAATCTGCAAACGGTATACATATGGTTAAATGATGCAAGACCTCATCAGAGGTCATTGCAAATAGTGAGAGAACATACAAACTTGCCATTGATTGGGCCCTTTTCTCTTACAATACTTCTTAAAATTACAGATTATAGTGTGGGATTCATTATAAATAAAACTGCATTTGTGTCAGGAGGAAATACTCAACCACCCCTATTCACCTACAGTTGAAGCTCTACGTCACATGGTGGCTCGGTGGTTAGCAGTGCTGCCTCACAGCATCAACAACCTGGGTTCAATCTCCAGCCTTGGGTGACCTCTGTGTGGAGTTTGCATATTCTCCCCATGTCCAAAGATGTGCAGCAGTTAGGTGCATTGGCTATGGGCAATGCAGGTTGGGGGCAGGCCTGTGTGGGATGCTTTCTGGAGGAATCATGTGGACTTGATGGGCCAAATGGCCTGCTTCCACACTGCAGGGATTCTGGCGTTTGTTAAAAATAAGTACTCTGCTCCTATGATGCTGCTTGGCCTGTTGTGTTCATCCAGCCCTGCACCTTGTTGTCTCGGATTCTCCAGCATCTGCAGTTCCTACAATCCCTCACCATTAATAAATGATGGACTAGGCTCATATTCAATTTGAATGGTAAAATTGAAGTGTATTATATTCCTAACTTCAGTTGTAAGAACAATAAATGATTTTAGATCACTACACAAACTTAATGCCAGTTTTCATGATGCTTTGTGTCCGCAATATCTGATTTTATGGTACCCTTTTTCAATTTATTTTTCTTCCATTTAGCTGCCTTCTTTAAAAAAAACTGTTTTCCTGGACACCACTGAGGCAATTTAAGGATAATTGGATGTCCCCTTACTTCTGTTGGCGTCAGCACCTTCCTTAAATTTTAAATACGTTACTTAGACATGTTCCTTCAGCCAATCAATAGTGAACACTGTTGTAATTAGGCAGCTAGTTTGATCCAAACTGCATTAGCTGGGAGTCTGCGAGACACTGCTTGTGAGCAACAGTTGAGCTGCTGAATGAAGCTTTGTGTAAAATGGCTTTTAAACTTAAATAAAACGATCCTTTCGCATTTAACGTTCATCTTCAGAAAATCAGAAAACAGATTAAGATAAGAATGTTCTCTGTTAATTATCCTCCCCATCTTCACTTCCATCTGGTAGCTATTATTTAAATAAAACATAGAAAGAAAGAGAATCTTATGTTTTGGCCACAAAAAGTTCATTATTTCTAACATTAATATACAGTGCCCTCACTATATAATTCTTACTGGGTGGTTTTGAAATATAATATTTTAGTGAAGGCACAAGCTGCATGATCCATCATTTGCAATGAAAATCAGTTTTTTTTACATCTAGTTCCTATCTACATTAAAGGATTGTTTTTTGCTTCTTAATTTCCTCTTGCTGTAAACATTACAAAATAAATGTGTTTTGTGTAGAATGCACAAAAATAATCAGAACATGGATTATACCTGTCAAGAAGTAATTACTGAATTCTATTTAGCCGGGATTTATGTTGGAGATTCAAATAGTTTTCAGAACCATATTCAATAGTTAGAGCAAGTGTTTTAGTGAACTATATTATCCAGTTGCAAAATTTCATGCATTTCAAAATTTGCTGTTGACATCACAAAACCTTCATTTTGTGTGGAAATGCCCATAACAGCGAGTAATCTCTGGTCCCCAAGTGTTAGTAGATCATTTGTTCTACTTGGTCAGCTCACTCAACATTTAGTCAAAAGGTTATGTGTTCAAATCCCACACCTTAGACTTAATGGAGCCCAAAAATCTGGGGTGGCATTCCAGTGCAGAACTGAAGATCGACTGCACTGTTAAACCTGCTATTTTGTTGCATTTTCTGGTAATCTTTTGGCACCCAGATGTTGGAAGTAATCACATTGTATCTTTCGAAAGGTTGGGGTATTTTGTCATTAATCCAATTTGCCATGAGTCACCTTCATTCCCCTGTGCCTACACATGAACGAATTCCACGCACGTTTCAATGTAGAGCTCTTTTCCCACTGCCTCCGCCTCTGCGCCTATTTTTTTGAACGAGAATCCAACCCATCCTCTATCGATCCCTTCTCCTGGAAAATCCCTCCTGGCCTCCTACCCTCCCTCGACTTGTTCATCTCCAACTGCAGCCGTGACATCAGTTGCTTGAATCTCTCTGCCCCTCTCACTCATTCCAATGTGTCCCCATCGGAACGTGCAGACCTTTACTCCCTTCGCTCCACACCAACCTCACCATTAAACCTGCCGATAAGGGCGTGGTGGGTGCGGTGCACGGTAGTAGTATGGGGAATTGATCTGGCAGAGGCCAGACGCCAAATCTCTGACACCTCCTGCTATCGCCGCCTCGAATACGACCCCACCTCTGATCACCAAGGTACCATCACCCAGACCATCAACAATGTCATCAGCTCAGGAGATGTCCCAGCCACAGCCTCCAATCTGATTGTTCCCCAACCCCGCACTGCCCCTTTCTATCTCCTACCCAAGATGCATAAACCCAACTGCCCCCGATTACCCATTGTCTCTGCCTGATTGATTTATTAATTGTCACATGTACCAAAATGCAGTGATGGGCTTTGTTTACAAGTGGTACAGGCAGATCACAGCAAGCAAAGCATGTACAGATCAAAAAGACTTATACAGGTTACATTGCAGGTTACATTATTTGAGGCTAGAGTCCATTCAACAGTCTGATAACGGCCAGAAAGAAGCTTTCCCTGAATCTGCTCGTGCATGTGTTCAGGCTTCTGTATCTTCTGCCTGATGGAACTGAGGTTGTAGGAGAGAATTACCAGGGTGCGATGGGTCTTTGATGATGTTGGCCACTTTTCTGTGTCAGCAAGCTGTGTAAATGGAGTCTATGGATGGAAGGTCAGCCTCCGTGATGGTCTGGGCTGTGCATGCCACCTTCTGTAGTTTCTTACGGTCCTGGGAAGAGCAGTTGCCATACCAGGCTGTTATGCACCCGGACAGTATGCTTTCAATGGTACATCTGTAGAAGTTGGTGAGGGACTTTGTGGACATGACAAATTTCCTGAGCTGCCTGAGGAAGAAAAGGCATTGTTGTGCCTTCTTGACTGTCGCATCTACATGGGAACTGCTCCTGACCCACTGAGCTCTTCTCCTCCAAAGTCAACTGCATTCTTTCCCCTTTGGTCCAGGAACTCCCCACCTATATTCGGGACACAACCCATGCCCTTCCCCTTTTCCAAAACTTTCAATTCCCCGGTCCCCAACTCCTCATCTTCACCATGGATGCTCAGTCCCTCTGCACCCCCAACAAGGATGGCCTAAAAGCCCTCCACTTCTTCCTCTCCCATAGGCCTAACCAGTCCCCCTCCACTGATACTCTCATTCGCTTGGCAGAACTGGTCCTCACCCTGAAGAACTTTTCCTCTGATTCCTCCCACTTCCTACAAGCCAAAGAGGTGGCCATGGGCACCCGCATGGGCCCGAACTATGCCTGCCTTTTTGTAGGATTCATGGAACAGTCCCTCTTCAACAACTAAACCAGTACCATCCCTCACCTCTCTCCGCTACATTGATAACTGTATCGGTGCTGTCTCATGCCACCGCGAGGAGCTTGAACAGTTCATCAACTTCACCAACACCTTCCACCACACCCTCAAATTCACCTGGACCATTTCTGACACCTCCCTCCCCTTCCTGGACCTCTCCATTTCCATCTCTGGTAACCGACTCACTGCTGACATCCATTTCAAATCCACTGACTCCCACAATTACCTCAACTACACCTCCTCTCGCCCTCCCTCCTGCAAAAAATTCTATCACATACTCCCAATTCCTCTGCCTCCATCGCATCTGCTCCCAGGATGAGGCATTCTACTCTAGGACTTCCCAGATATCCTCCTACTTCAGGGACTGTAGCTTCCCCTCCTCTGTTATTAAGGATGCCCTGAACCACACCTCCCCTATTTCCTGCACTCCTGCCCTCAAGCCTTCTCTCCCCAACAAAAATAAGGATAGGGTCCCCTTGGTCCTCACATACCACCTCACCACCAGTGAATGCAATAAACATTACACTGGACAAACGGGGAGGAAACTGATGACCAGTGTACATGAACACCAGCTGGCAGTAAAAAGACACGACCAATATTCACTTGTCTCGATGCATGCAGACAATGAAGGCTATCAGTTTGACTGGGTCAAAGTGACTACAGTGGGACAAGCGAACACCAGACATGCAAAGGAATTTCTGGAGGCCTGGTTCTCAACACAGGGCTCTGTTAACAAACACATCGAAATAGACCCCGTGTACAGACCGCTGCTAAAACAACAGAATCGAAAGAGACAAGACCATCACACCAGAGGATGATATAAATCCGGAAAGAAGCAGAACACCAACGTTTCAATTAGAGGTCGCACTGATGATGTTGCCTAGAATGGTAACAAAACATCTGCACATGACAGAGCAACCGGCTCAGCGAGCTAAAGAACAACTGCATCCACATCCCAAGCTACAAATTTTCGCTAATACCTCATCCATAGTATCCATTACTCCCGATGTCGTCTCCTTTATATCGGGGAGATCAAACGTCGACTCAGGGACTGGTTCGCAGAGCATCTGTATTCTGCATGCACCAACCAACCCGACCTTCCAGTTGCCAACCATTTTAACTCCCCCTCCCACTCCCCTGGTGACATGTCCATCCTTGGCCTCGCCACTATCAGAGTGAGGCCAAACATAAACTGGATGATCAATACCTCATATTTCACCTTGGGACCGTACAGCCCAATGGCCTGAATATTGACTTCACCAGCTTCAAAATCTCTCCACCCCCAACCTGTCCATCTTCCTACTCAGCTATTCGCTCCACCCTTCCCACTGGCCAATTATAATAACCCACCTGCATCCACCTATCTCCATTTCACCTACCCAGCCCCGGCCCCAATCTCTCCCTGTATTTATTCCTGGGCTCCCCTCCCTCTCCCCAGTCCTGACAAAGGGTTTTGGCTTGAAACATTGACTTCCCTGCTCCTCGGATGCTGCCAGGCCGGCTGTGCTTCCTCAGCTCCTCAATTATTGACTCTAGCAATACTTCCCAGTTAACCAATTGACCTTAAGCTAGTTTCATGTTACACTTAAGCTGACTCTCCAGTCTGACCATGAATGTTGTCCCCTGTACCTCTCTACATCTAAATGGTTCCTGGATAATTCATTCCTAATTTATTTTTACGAACAATATAACAAATTAACGCATTAAATCATCCCATTTTCCACATGGATTTAAAAGATCCTTTCCACTGTTGAATAACAAAAAGGTTAGGGTGATCTTGCTTAATATCCTGGTGATGCGTGCTATCTTCAAATATCAATTGATGTGGACATCATCACATTGTTGTTTACCAGGAGTCCCTGCATCATAACAGTGAGTATGCTTCAGGATTATCTCATTGTTGTAAGGAACATTGAATCATCTTGAAGTCATTTCATAAGAAATAGAAGTTGGCAATTGGGTTCCGTGAGCCTGATTCACCGTTCAAAGGCTGATCTCATCTCAGCTTCAACGCCATGCTTCTGCCGATTCTCCACAGCCCTTTAACCCGTTACTAATTAAAAATCTGCCTGTCTCCCACTTAGATTGACTCAATATCCCTGCATCCACTGCACTCTGGAGGACTGAATTCCAGTGACTCACGACCATTCGAGAGAAGTGATTTCTCCCCAACTCTATTATCTTTTATCCTAAAACTATGGCTTCTCATTTTAGATTTCACTGCATGAGAAAACGTCCTTGCAGTACCAACTGGGGCGGCATGGTGGCTCAGTGGTTAGCACTGCTGCCTCACAGCACTGGGAACCTGGGTTCACTTCCACCCCTGGGTGACTGTCTGTGTGGAGTTTGTACATTCTCCCTGTGTCTATGTGGATTTCCTTGGGGTGCTCTGGTTTCCTTTCACAGACCAAAGATGTGCAGGTTAGGTAGATTGGCCATGTTAAATTGCCTGTAGTGTGCAGGGATATGTATGTCAGATGGATTAACCATGGGAAATGCAGAGGTAGAGAGTTGGATTTAGGGATGCTCTTCAGTGGGCCAGTATGGAATGAATGGCCTGCTTCTGCATTGTTGGGATTCTATGATTCCCATTTAACATCTTATGAATGAAAACTTTTTTGTTCTTTAGTTACAGAGCACTGCCTTGGGAAGTTATGATTGTTAAAATGGAGCTATGTTTGAAAGCAGTTTTAAGCCAGTTACAGAGCAAACTTTAAGTTGAGGTATACAGTGAACTGGTACAAAGAATAATTCAATATCATGGTGCTATGTTGCACTCAACACCCCAGGTCCTGATGTTACAGAAATGTATTGTTTATAGATTGTCATTATTCAAATTAAAGCTGTTGGGTTCTCATTGAAACTACCAGGAATGTACGGGTTTGCACCTTGTCATTCAAAAAAAGACATAATCCAATTTTTATAGCATTAAATGTCCCACTTTACAGTGTTATTTATGTTTCTTAATTCAAATGACCTGATGATTCAATTTTTTTGTCATTGTAAAAATCGACTTTAAATTATCAGGAATGGGCTGCATATCCATTAGTTTTATGAGGATTCCAATGATTATTATCCTATTCATCATGAAGGTGGAGAGAAAACATTTATTTATACAGGGAATACTGCGTCCTAAAGCACTTAACAATCAATGGATTAGTCTTGTAGTGCAGTTACAATTGTTGGGTGGATAAAGACCTACAAACAGTAAATTAGTATAACCAGTTTGATGTATTTTGCTATAATTGCTCTGCTCATTTGGCCTTCGCAAATAGCATCTTAATGTCGATTTCTATTTAAGTGTCAGAATCAGAGGGAAGGACTGCATGAAGACTTGGACAAAGAGATCAGCTTTATTGTCATTAACGTTGCAGACAATACAAAAATATGTATGAAAACAATTTACGAAGAGCATACAAAAAGCCTGCATAGAGATACTTTCATTTTTAATTCATTCATGGGATGAGGGCATCGCTGGCCGTCAGTCAACCACGTTGCTGTGGGTCTGGAGTCACACGTAGGCCAGACCAGGTAAGGATGGCAGTTTCCTTCCCTAAAGGACATTAGTGAACCAAATGAGTTTTTCCTGACAACTGGCAATGGTTTCATGGTCATCATTAGATTCTTAATTCCAGCTTATTATTGAATTCAAATTCCACCATCTGCCATGGCGGGATTCAAACCCAGACCCCCAGAACATTACCTGGGTCATTAGATTAACAGTCCAGCAATAATACCATGAGGCCATTGCCTACTCTGGGTTATGTTAGTTAGCAAAATGGCAGATGCAATATAATGTGCAAAAGTGTGAACATGCCCACTATGGCAGGAAGAATAGAAGAACAGAATCTTATTTAAATTGTGAGAGCTGACAGGAAGCTGCCATACAGATTGATTTGGGTGCCTTTTACATCAATTGTAAAAGGTTAACATGAAGGTATAACAAATAATTACAAAGACTAGTGGGCGTGTTGGATATTATTTGCAAGGGAGATGTGGTACAAAGGTAGAGAAATCTTGTTAAATTGTGCAGCGCATTGATGAGAGCTTTCCTACAGTACTGTATAGTCTCCGTACTTAAAGAAGGATATGATGCATTAAAAAGAGTTCAGAAAAAGGTCATTCGGTTGATTCCTGTAAGGACTGGAATGCCTTGTGAGGAAAAATGGACCACGTTGGATCACTCCTCATTGAAGTGTATCAGAATGAGAGGTGATTTTATTGAAATATATAGGATTCTGAAATAGGGGAAACAGGACCTCTATTTTCTAGAGTTTCAAGGAATGAGAGGTGATCTCATCAAAACATACAAAATATTTGAAGGGGTCGACAGTCTAGATGCAGTTAAAATGTTTCCTTTGTTTGGGAACTCCAGAATCATGGGACATAATTTAAAAATGAAGGGGAGGCCATTTAGGATTGAGACAAGGAGAAATGTTTTTGCTCAGAGGGTTGTGAATCTTTGAAATTCTCTATCCTGAGAGCTATAAAAGCATGGTTTTCGAGTATAATTGAAGTAAAAGTTGATAAATTTTTGATTATCAATGGCATAAAGGGTTATAAGGATATATGGGTAAAAGGGTTCGATCAGAAATGTTGGTATTAAATTGAACATGCTGAATGGCCTACTAGTTTTTAAATGTTCCTAATATTAAGAATACACCAGCTAATTATATTTGACTGCAGAAATTTGTGTGAAATTCCTATATTCCCACCGGAGTCGTAGTCAACATTCCAGATCATAGTGTCGTGAGTAAATATGCTTTATTAATTATCCAAAATTGCTATTTATACTTCTCAAGCAACTACAAACAACACAGGATACAATGGTATTATTATCCACACATCTATTATCTGCCACCCACTACATCTGCCAGAATCTCAGCAGGACAAATAAAGCCTCTGTGGAAATATATCACCTCATCTTTGTTTATTGGTGTTTTTAATTATCTTTTCACTGAGTAAAAATACATCAGGGGAGCACAGTGAGGCTCCCATCTGGCTGAGAAATTTTGCTACAGCATAATGTGGATGACAGAGGTAACCCTCATGAGTTATCATCCTCTGTCTGACCCTTAATCAAAGTTGGAAGATTCACCTTTGCAAATGGGCTTCCATGCTTATTTTGATGCTTGCATAATATTTGGATCAGCATCACCAAGAAAACTAATTATCCTATTGTTATCACCTCGTTATTTGCGGAAACTTGCTGTGCATTATTTGGCTTCTGTATTTTTCTACGTTACTACAGTAACTACACTTCATGGAGTACTTCACGGTCGCATGGGTGATTTTGGGACATCTTGGGGCTGTAATAGGCACTACATAAATGCAAGTTCTTCAGTTACTAGGGGCCACAGGTTTAAGGTGCGAGGGGCAAGGTTTAAAGGCGATGTACGAGGCAAGTTTTTTGCACAGAGGGTCGTGGGTGCCTGGAGCTTGCTGTCGGGGGAGATAGTGGAAGCAGATGCTATAGTGACTTTTAAAGGGCGTCTTGACAAATACGTGAATAGGATGGGAATGGAGGGATACGGTCCCCAGAAGGGTAGGGAGTTTTAGTTGTGACGGGCAGCATGTCGGTGCAGGCTTGGTGGGCTGAAGGGCCTGTTCCTGTACTGTAATTTTCTTAGTTCTTTGACCTTTGTTCATTTCCTTTATTGCTGCTGGAATCTGCCCCCAGCAGTGAAGCGAGGAAATTGCAAAGGGAGAGGGCATGGGCTGATCATTTCCTGGTGCTGTGTTTGTCAATTGGCTTGTGTCTTTGGGGGGCAGGGGCATTTTACCAGAAATTGTTGCCCTATATGTCATTTAGTAGGGCCATTATAAACAGTCTCATGTTCCAAGAGCCCTAAAATACTTGAGAGGGTGAACAGTAATTAATCTCGGACGAGGGGGTTGGAATAGCTAATCTCTTGGGAGATAAGGACTCGTTTTTTTTCTATGTGGGACCCTCCCTAGATTTTGAGGCACTGGAGAGGCTCAGAGTTTGTCCCAGAATAGTCATCCAACCTGAACATGTTGATCACACCATCCTACCCTCACTGTACCCTCATCGCCACCATCACTAATGCTTGCTAAGCCCCTCAAAATGCATCTAATGGTTTCTCTATTGCATCTCAATGGAGTAACCAACTAACATTCATCTCCTTAGCCTCCAAATTTAAGGAAGGATATTTTTGCATTGAATTGAATTGAACTGAATTAGCTTTATTGTCACATGTACTCAAATAAGTACAGGAAAAATCACTTTCAGCACCATCTTACATACAAAGGCATCCAGATTCTTGAGTTCGATTTCTTAGGAAAAAAGATGAGAAAATAAAGAAATAAAAAGTCCAGAATTACAGACATTCAAACGTATAAATTTGTAGTCATAAATTAGAAAAATAAAGAGATAAAAAGTTCAAAATAACAGTCCTTCCACGATAACATAATAGGGGAAAAAAGAGATTAGAAAAAGAGAACTTAAGATAAAGATTTAAGATTGGGAGTGGTATAGCCATGGTTCACAAGGTTAGTAGTTGGGGCTTCAGTTTGTTGGCTCACAAAGTAAAGTGATGCCAGCAGCATGGGTTCAATTCTCACACCATCTGAAGTTACAAAGACAATCTCTCCTTGCCTGAGGTGTGGTGACCCTCAGTTAAACCAGCACCAGTTGCCTCTCCAACAGGGGACCAACTTTCTGGGCTGGTAAGACTATAATAACTTCACCTTTATTTGGGCTGAGGAAGCTGTCCAGTGCTGAGACACTCAGTAAATTGGGCTTATGTCCTTTTATGTTTATGATTTTGATTGATTTTATTGTCACATGCACCAAATAACAGTGAAAAGCTTTGTCTACAAGTGGTACAAGCAGATCACAGCAAGCAAAGAATATACACATCAAAAATCATTGAATCCCTACTCTGTGGAAACAGGCCCTTTGGTCTAACAAGTCTACACTGACCCTCAGAGCATCCCACCCAGACTCAACCCCCCATAACCCAGCTAATCTACACATCCCTGAACACTATGGGCAATTTAGCTTGGCCAATCCACCGAGCCTGCATATCTTTGAACTGTGGGAGAAAACTGGAGCAAACCCACACAGACATGGGGAGAGCATACAAACTTCACACAGTTGCCTGAGGCTGGAATCAAACCTGGGTCCCTCATGCTGTGAGGCAGCAGTGCTAACCACTGAGCCACTGAGCCACTATGCCACCCCTTTTTCTGGGGGATTGATAGGGTTGACATAAGTGATTGTTTCTGTCCTTCACTTCTCTCCATGGATGGTGAGTTTCTCCAGCATTCTCTGTGTATTTCAGGCTTTCAGCACATGGGTAATTTGCATTTGCTTGATTGATGGATTGTTTCTGCTGGTCAGGGGATAGGGAATGGCTTCAGCTTAAAGGGATGACCATTTAGGACTGAGATGAGGAGAAATGTATTTGTTTAAGGAGGTGTGCACTTTTAAAATACTGTACACCCAGAAAGTTGTGGATGTTTCATCATGGAATCCATTTAAGGCTGGGATCGACAGACATTTGGTCTCTTAGGAGAATGGGCAATAAGTGAAGTTGAAACCCACAATTGAGCGTGACCTATTCAATGTTGGAGCTGATTAGATGGGCTGAGTAGTCTATACCTGCTCCTATTTCCTGTGCTGACTGTGAGATACCTGCAATGTGCAATCTGGCTGCTGAGCTTTCCTATACAATGACCTGGCTCTGCATTCTTTTGTAAGTGCTCTTGTGCAAGGTCTCACGCAGCGCTTTTCAAAGACTTGATTAAGTGCAAAGCAAATGCAAGCTTTTTCTCTCCCTCTTTTTAGAATGTATTATACATTTCTTAAAAGCTCCATTTAATCCTCTGCCCTTTGTAGAAAAGATTGGTTTTTTGACAAACAGAAAATCTCTTTATGAAGACGAATGGCTCATGTTATGTTGCAGCTATAAAAGATTAACTAAACATTAGTTACATACATATCACACATTAGTTCTGATAAAATATAGACTCCTACTTTTTCAGCTCAGCCAATCTAGTTAAGTTCCTTTTATAGATTTCTTGTCACATTGTGATTGAACAGAATTCACGCTTGCCGTGTGAGAGTCTAGCTGCGTTAATCTTTGCCAGCATGTACCTGATATCTGCAGGTCAGGTTCTACTCAGGTAGAACTTTGTTCACACTGTTTGATGACTCACTACTTGCCGTTCAAAATGGGCCTGCTCTAAAAGGGGCTCTACCATTCCTGGATTCACTCATGGCTCAGTGGTCAGCACTGCTGCCTTGCAGCGCTAGGGACCTGAGTTCAATTCCACCCTTGTGACTGTCAGTGGGGGAGTTTGCACATTCTCCTCCTGTCTGTGTGGGTTTGCTCCAGTTTCCTCCCACAGTCCAAAAATATGTAGGGTAGGTGGATTGGCCATGCTAATTGCCCATAGTGCCCAGGGATGTTTTGGTTAGACATGGGGAAATTAGGGGAATGGGCCTGGGTGGGATGCTCTTCAGAGGGGCAGTGTGGACTTGCTGGGCTGAATGGCCTATCTCCACACTGTCGGGATTCTATGATCACTATTTGAACATGTAATACTTACGGAGCAGGAATAGAGGAAACTTGAATTTGCCTGATTTGATTTATTATTGTCCCATGAACCTAAGTACAGTGAAAAGTTTTGTTTTATGTGCCCGTATAGGCAGATCATACCATACAAAGATCACAGGGTGACTGAACAGAGCGAGGAACACAATGTTACAGCTGCAAAGAATGTGCAACATTAGATTTGAAAGTTGTGAGGTCCATTCACTTGTTTAATAACAGCAGGGAAGAAGTTATCATTGAAACTGTTGGTATGTGTGGTTAAGCTTTTGTATCTTCTGCTTGATGGAAGATGGTATAACTGGGGTGAAAGGCATCTTTGATGATGTTGGCTGCCCTTCCAAGGTGGCGGGAAGTGTAGATGTAGTCAATGGATGGAAGGTTGGCTTGCGTGATTGACAGTTTGTTGGATAAATACTTGAAAATTGCTCAGTGACTCCAAATTAGATTTGATGTGACGTTGGGTTATTTTTATTGCTTATTCTCAGGATGTGGGTGTCTTTGGCAAGACTTGTGTTTATTCTCATCTTTCATCACTACTAAGAAGGCAGTGCTAAGCCTACTGTTTAAACAGTTCAGACAATGTGGCGCTCCCACATTTTCTTTAGGGAGGAAGTTTCAAGATTGCAGTCCAGCAATGACGATGGATCTACAATATAGCTCCAAGGCATCAGTCGGTCAAGTTGAAGAAGACAGAGAGAGTAACCACAGATGGCCTCGGTTAAAATCACAAAGAAACAAATTTTCTGGCTGTTGCTGTTTCTTGGATTTTTTGTGTAAATAGGCTGCTATGTTTCCTACTTTCAATCAGTGATTATATTACAAAATTAAATCATTGATTAAAATGTACTGCATAAATGCAACTTTTCCTTTCTTCTTTTCCACATATAAAAATCTTCCTTCCTGCATTTCTTTCTTTTACCCATGCTCTCACTCAATCACCACACGACATTGCCACATACCCTCCAGGGTATTTCCAAAAACTTTGCAACATCAGGCATTATTCAAAACTATGTTAGTTACATGTTGAATGTCCAACCCTTTCAAAAAGGCTGGTGCTGAGTATCAGTTAATTTCAGCCGAACATTGACTGTTCAGTGAATGGCAGATGGTTCAGTTCATCAGATGCTCTTGGTACAAACATCCAAATAGGACATGAAATCATCCGACAGGGCTAAGTCATGTCATGACGGTGTTTGTTCAGGGCGTCCTGATATGCACCCATCTAAACAAGGCAATGGCCTAGCGGTATTATCGCTCCACTATTAATCTGGAGACCCAGGTAATGTTCTGGGATCTGGGGTTTGAATCCTGCCACAGCAGATGGTGGAATTTAAATTCAAGAATAATATGGAAATAAGAGTTTAATGAAAGGACCATGAAACCATTACTGATTTTCAAGTTTCATTAATATCCTTTAGGGAATCTGCCATCCTTACCTGGTCTGGCCTACTTGTGAATCCAGACCCACAGCAATGTGGTTGACTCTTAACTGCCCTCTGGGCAATTAGTGATGGGCAATAAATGCTGGGCCCAGCCAGGGATGTTCACATCCTATGAATGAATGATAAAAACGCCCTTCCTAAATGGGCAACCCATAGGCTATTCCAGAGACAGCTGGACACCCAATATGCCCAACTCAGTTGGTTGGATCAGACACAGGGAATACTGGAGAAACTCAGCAATTCTGGTAGCATCTGTGAAGAGAGAAACAGAGTTAGCATTTTGGGTCTGACATTTCTTCAGAAGAGGCAGATGAGGGGCCAAAAGTAACAGATGTACTGAATGAACAAATGAATAGAATGTACCGTAGCCAAATTTGCAGGTGACATGAAAGTAAGTGGCAAGGCAGTCGGGAGAGGGATATAGTTTGCAGAGAAAAATTGAGAGGTTAAATAAGTTGGCAAAATGTTGGCAGATGGAGAATATTGTGGGAAAAAGCAAAATTGTTTCTATTAGATGGTGGAATGAAAGAACATAATATTATTTAAATTGCAAAAAAAGCTGCAGGAAACTGCAAAACAAAGGAACTTGGGGGTATTTGCGTACAACAGACAGAAAGCTAGCACACAGATGCAGCAGGTACTCAGGAAGGCCAATGGAATGTTGTCTCTTATTTCAAGGGGGTTAGAGTATAAGAGTAGGGAAGTCTTACTGCAATTGTACAAGGTGCTGGTGAGACCACATCTGGAGTACTGTGCACAGTTTCATTCCCTTATTGAAGGAAATATATCTTTACATTGGAGGCAGTTCAGAGAAGGTTCACTACGATGATGCCTCATCTGGAGGAATTGTCTTATAAGCAAAGGTTAAACAGGTGGGGCTTTATTCACTGGAGTTTAGAAGAATGAGAGGTGATCTCATTTAAGGATTTGAAGGGGCTTGTCAGGGTAAATACGGAGAGGATATTTCACCTTGTGGGAGAGTCTAGGACCAGAGGATATAGTCTCAGAATGAAGGGATGCCAATTTCAAAAGGAATTCCTTCTCAGAAGGTTGTGACTCTTTGGAACTCCTTGCCACAGAGAGCTGTGGGGGCCAGCTGCTTATTAAGGTCACTGGAACAAAGTTCTGAATGTCAGCTGGTGAAGCCATTAAGGAATCTTTGTCCTACTGGGGATCAATGCTCTCAAGGAGAAGAGGATCCAAGCAAAACGTTGAGAATGTTAGCGAGAAAATTTAACAAAAAAGCAATGTACCCATTTTATCCGTCTATTTCACTAATTGGCCAAATGATTTAGTGAGTTACTGCAACCAGTTTTAACCGAGCTTTCCTCATATTCTACAAACAATCCCTTCATTTTTGCAATGACAATACAAGTCTTACACCTCAAGAGAAACCACATGTCCATATGGTCTTTTCTTGTTGCTTGCTTATTGAGTAATAAGGGAGCCAGGGACATTTACACAAGATCACAATAGCGTAGAAATTTAAATGTACCGTCAGAGTCTTTGTTGAGCTCAGAAACTGAGCAACTCACACAATTAAGTTCAATCCTAACTATGTGCATGCTGGCCTACTGGTATCATCAGTAGAGTAGAAACCCAAAGACAAGGGGAGATGATGGCTTAGTGGCATTATCACTAAACTGTTAATCCAGAAACTCTGCTAATGTTCTGGGGATCTGGGCTTGAATCCTACCGTGGCAGATGGAGGAATTTGGATTCAATAATAATCTGGAATTAAGAATCTGCTGTTAGCCATGAAACCATTGCCAATTGTTGGAGGAGGGGGGAATCAATTTGGTTCACTAATGCCCTTCAGGGACAGAAATCTGCCTGGACCAGCTGACATGTGATGCCAGATTCATAGCAATGTGATTGATTCTCACCTGCTGTCTGAAATGACCTACCAAGCCATTAAGTTCAAAGGCAGCTAGGGATGGACAATAAATGTTTGCCAGCCAGTTGTGCCCATGTCCCACAAGTGAATAAATGAAATAAAAAATGCCTGAGCAACTGGGTTCAAGTCTCAGAGTATTAGCAGGTAGAATTTGAATCTGATTAAAAGCCTGGAATTAAGTGTCCAATAATGACTGTGAAATATTGTTGGGAGAAAACTCATCTGGTTCACTAATATCCTTTAGAGAAGGAACGTGCTATTCTTACTTGGGATTGTCTCAAAGCCCAGCCTTCCTTCACACCTTTGAAGGAAAAGTCCGTAACCTCCTATTTCTTGTGTGCATAACACTTTCTCTTATTCACTCAAAGAAGGTATGCTTTGCTAGCTGGGTCGGAATTTAATGCCTGTTCCTAATTATCCCTGAGAGATGGTAAGTGACTTCAAATTTGTATCTGCAGCTGCATTTAAAAGTTTTCCCACATATCTTTAAGACTTAGACTTCATCCTGTGTTCAAAGTTACCTTTGAATGTAGCAACCAGACCAGTTTCCTTTCTTTATTGGGCTACTTGAGAAATATGCCGGGGAGATTTCAACTGCTGGATATGTCAAGCCTACATTCACTGGTCAATGTGTACAAACATATCAACAAGGAGCAGGCCATTTAGCCCCTTGAGCCTGGTCCGCCATTGAATAAAATCATGGCTAAACTTATTGTAATCAAATCCGCATTTCCGCATACTCCTGATGACTTTTCACCCCGTTATTTACCAATAATCTATCCACTTCTACCTTAAGAATAGTCAAAGTCTGTGCTACCACCATTGCAGGAATAGAGTTCCTGCGACTCATGATATTCTAAGAGGAAAAAGGTTCCCTCATCTGTTTTAAATTCGTGACCCCTGGTTTTCAAACAGTGGCCCCTTGTTTCAGATTCTCCATGAAGAGGAAACATCTTCTCCACATCCACCCTGTCAAGGCCTTTCAGGATAGTCATAGAATCCCTACGGTGTGGAAACAGGCCATTTGGCCCAACAAGTCCACACCGCCCCTCTGAAGGGCATCCCACCCAGACCCATTCCCCTAATTTCCCATGTCTAACCCAAACACCCCTGGGCACTATGGGCAATCCACTTACCCTGCACATATTTGGACTGGGGGAGGAAACCACAGCACCCAGAGAGGACCCAGGCAGACACAGGGAGAAGTGCAAACTCCACACAACAGTCACTTGAGGCTGGAATCAAACCCAGGTTCCTGGTGCTGTGAGGCAGCAGTGCTAACCACTGAGCCACCATGCTACCCAAAAGCCACAGGCTCTCAAGCTTGCCTTCTCTGAGGATTGAACTCAGGACCTTCAGATCATGAGACTGATGCACTGCCTATTGCACTAAGAAGGCACAGCACGCAATGCTGATCTTACATGTTTCAATCAAGCTGCCTTTTACTCTTCTAAATGCTAGCGAATACAAACCTAGTCTGTTCAATCTCATAGTGCATTGGAATTCCTACAGTTTCAGGTGTGACAAGTCCAGCCTTGTCAACATTAATATCTCATGAACCATCTGCTCACTATTTAAGCTTCACGCAAAAATAGGAAGGGCCAAATCTATCTTGCACAGAAATGGCTACATTGATCAAATCATTGCTTGCTGCACATCACACAAACTCATCTAAGGGCCTAGGCTAGATGGACCCTTGTTGCTTAAGTGTTTTAATCCATTTGGCCCTGAGATGGGCTTAAGTAAAAGTGAAGCTAGCTGTCTCAGGCTGCTGCTTTGCGGTAAGGTCAAAAGTGGCATTCTCCACCATCAGGATGCTGCTATCAACTCAAGAAGACATTCTGCCAATTGCACAAGTGAGTAATATGGGTTATGAGTTGTGATGATGGGCATGTTAGCCTAATGTAGAAATTAGGACATCCTAATGAGTGGTGGACAGCCACCAAGCCATTAACTGATGGCAGCAAGTCGTACGCTGATGGTATTCAATCAGACAGCGTTTGCAAACTCAGAGCTTTGTGTCCAACATTACATGTGATTCTGCTATTGGACAACATTTGCAAATTAATCCTGACTGGGCTAAG
This sequence comes from Rhincodon typus, assembly GCF_021869965.1. Taxonomy (NCBI): domain Eukaryota; kingdom Metazoa; phylum Chordata; class Chondrichthyes; order Orectolobiformes; family Rhincodontidae; genus Rhincodon; species Rhincodon typus. Next base: position 72,484,055 of record NC_063341.1, read on the forward strand.
AGTTACGCCTGTGGTAAGAATGTCACTGATAAGCAATTTAGCATGGGCAGTTGGTCTCGTAGCATGATTCACTTGGAAACTAAATTTATTCACAGACAAGGTTCTAACAGCCCCCCTGCAAAGTCTGCTGCATAGATGTATGACCTTTGGTTGCACATGTATAAATCATTGAATGGGGCAGAGCAGGTTCAGTGTATGATTCCGAGGTATACAGGATCCTGGGCTTGATAAAAGAGGGCACAAATAACACAAAAGTAAAGAAGTGAACTTGAATAAAAGATTGATTTGGCTTCAACTTAAATATTTTCTAATTCTGAGCATTTAAAGATGTGAAGACATTGAAGAGGATGTGGAAAAGATTAATCAGAATAGTTGAGGAATTTCAGCGATATGACAAGGTTGAAGGAGCTGGAACTGTTTTCTTTTGGGAAAAGAAAATTAAAAGCAGATTCAGACAGGAGCTCAAACTCATAAGTGGCCTGGGCGAGGCAGTTATGGAGAAACTTGCTTGTTGGTAGAAAGGTCGATAACTAGATACATGTTGAGGAAAGATCAGAAATCACACAACACCAGCTTATAGTCCAACAGGCTTATTTGAAAATTTTCAAATAAACCTGTTGGACTATAACCTGGTGTTGTATGATTTCTGACCTTCTCCACCCCAGTCCAACACCTGCACCTCCACATCATGTTGAGGAGAAATCTTTAATTTCAAGTGAGGGGTTAGGATCTGGAATTCACTGCCTGAGAGTGGGGACGAAGATAGATTCGATCATGGAAATGATCACGGATGGGTTGCTTTAACATCATTATCAGCGGTCTCTCACTGAGGAGGATGACTCTCTTCCACCCTCAGGGTGAGTCCGTAGGTGGCTGTACAGAGAGATACAGCTATCATAGGTTTTGTTAGACTTGGGGCAGGTGGCGGTCGTGGGAAGGGGGTGGATGGGGCATTGGTGCGACAGTGCACTCCTTTCTCTGCCTTCGCCTGGCTCCCATTTTTTCTCATCGCCTCCTCGGATGCTCCTCCTCTGCACTGGAGTGTCTGGGGCCAGTGATTCCCAGGTGTGTGTGGGAATGCTGCACTTCCCCAGTGAGGCCATCGTCTGTGTGACTGACACGAGAATCCCCGAGTTGCTGCTCTACTCCTAGCTTCAAAATGGCAGGTCAGCCCCAGGTGGACAGGGGAAGTGCTTCAGTGATACCCACAAGGCTCTAAAATAGAAATGTTGGACTGAATGGCCTCCTTTAGTCTAGTAATATTTTTATTATTCAATAATTCTGTATTTAAAAGCTCATGGCCACCACTCAACATCATCTTGGCATTATTTACATGAATGTGTCAAAGTCACCTAAGCTGTCACTTAATTACAAGTGAATCTCCTTATCTCATGAACGTTCCCATTTACTTGCATTGCACTGTGTAGCATTAGGTTGTCTCCAAGCACATAGCTTTTTTCTGAATTAAATCAACATTAATCTGACACGTCAGGTAATCCTGACTGAGATTCAATGGCAGATGTATGTAAGCACTCTCCAGTTTAATTGAATCATTCAGACCCAAAAGATTTGATATGAGGACTCATCAGACATCTGAATAGGATGACCCACATTGGTGTTTTCATGAGACAACAAGGTGCAGGGCTGGATGAACACAGCAGGCCAAGCAGCATCATAGGAGCAGAGAGGCTGACGTTTCATGTTGTGTTTTCATAACTTGAGGCAAGGTCATTTTGTGTTATATTGAATGAGTTTAATTCTAGGATGAGATGGTTCTGCAGAATAATATTGTTACCATTGCTTCTTATAGTGCCAGGGACCCAGGATTGATACCAGCCTCGGGCGACTGTCTGTGTGGAGTTTGCACATTGTCCCTGTGTCTGCGTGGGTTTCCTCCGGTTTCCTCCAAAGATGTGCAGGTTAGGTGGATTGGCCACGCTAAATTGCCCGTAGTGTTCAGGGATGTGCAGGCTAGGTGGGTTAGCCATGGGAAATGTGGGGATACGCGGATAGGGTGGGATGCTCTTTAGTAGTTAGGTGTGGAACAAGATGGGCTGAATGGTCTCTTTCTGCACTATAGGGATTCTATAATTCTATGAACCAACAACCCGATAACACTGACGTAAATTCATAGGCCTAGCAAAAAACAAATACAAGGTACTTGAAAGAAAAGTTTACGCACCACTATTCCTGTTCTTAGGACATCTCAAAGCACCTACAGCCTATGAAATAAATGTGAAGTGCGGTGACCTTTGTAATGGAGTGAACCTGACAACAGCCAAATGCCACACAGTGAAATCCAACAAACAGCAATGTGTGAGGGCTCGGGGACCGCTTTGCAGAACACCTACGCTGGGTTCGCAATAAACAACTACACCTCCCAGTCGCGAACCATTTCAACTCCCCCTCCCATTCCTCAGACGACATGTCCATCCTGGGCCTCCTGCAGTGCCACAACGATGCCACCCAAAGGTTGCAGGAACAGCAACTCATATTCCGCTTGGGAACCCTGCAGCCCAATGGTATCAATGTGGATTTCACAAGTTTCAAAATTTCCCCTCCCCCTACCGCATCCCAAAACCAGTCCAGCTCGTCCCCGCCTCTCTAACCTGTTCTTCCTCCCACCTATCCCCTCCTCCCACCTCAAGCCGCACCTCCATCTCCTACCGACCAACCTCATCCCGCCCCCTTGACCTGTCCGTCCTCCCTGGACTGACCTATCCCCTTCCTAACTCCCTACCTACACTCACCTTTACTGGCTCCATCCCCGCCTCTTCGACCTGTTTGTTTCCTCTCCACCTATCGTCTCCTCTATCCATCTTCTATCCGCCTCCCACTCTCTCCCTATTTATTTCAGAACCCCCTTCCCCTCCCCCTTTTCTGATGAAGGGTCTAGGCCCGAAACGTCAGCCTTTCTGCTCCTATGATGCTGCTTGGCCTGCTGTGTTCATCCAGCCCTGCACCTTGTTGTCCCAGCAATGTGTGAGGGACCAGATAATCTGGGGTTTTTAGATTTTGTTTGGTTTATGGTGGGGAATGGAGAGATGGTGGGGGCAATAAATCACCCATTGGCCAGGATGCCAGTGAGAATACCCCATTTTACCAACTCATCTTCAGATAATGCAGCACTCTTTCAGTGTACGACAGAGATTTATTGCTCAAGGGTTTTCAAATATTGGTCACTTCGCTTAACACACATTGCTAGTACAAGATTTAGCAAATAAAATTAAAGATGAATGAAACCGAGGGAAGATCAAGTTACTTGACGAAATTGCTGGAAGATTGGAGAGAGGCAAATATCATTCCCTTGTTCAAAAAAGAGAATAGGGATAACCCCGGAAATTACAGGCCAGTTAGTCTTACATCAGTGGTGGGCAAATTATTGGAAAGGGATCTGAGAGACAGGATTTATGATCACTTGGAAAGGCACAGTTTGATTCGTGATAGTCAGCATGGATTTGTGAGGGGTAGATCATGCCTCACAAACCTATTGAATTCTTTGAAGAGGTGACCAAACACATGGATGAAGGTGGAGCAGTGGATAAGGTATACATGGATTTAAGTAAGGCATTTGATAAGGTTTCCCCATGGTAGGCTCATGCAGAAGGTAAGGAGGTATGGGATAGGGGAAAATGTGGCAGATTGGATTCAGAATTGGCTGACCCTTAGGAGACAAAGGGTGGTAGTGGACTGAAAATATTCAACATGGTGCTCAGTTACGAGTGGTGTACCACAAGGATCTGTCCTGGGTTCTCTTCTATTTGTGATTTTTGTAAATGATTTGGATGAAGGAGTGGAAGGGTGGATTAGCAAGTTCGCAGACGATACGAAGGTGCGTCGCATTGCGGACAGTGCGGAGGGCTGTTCTAGGTTAAAAAGGAACATTGATAGGATGCAGAGCTGGGCTGAGAAGTGGCAGATGGAGTTTAACCCTGAAAAGTGTGAGGTGATTCATTTTGGAAGGACAAACTTGAAAGCAGAATACAGGGTTAACAGAAAGATTCTTGGCAGTGTGGAGGAGCAGAGGGATCTTGGGGTTCATGTTCACAGTTCCCTGAAAGCTGCCACCCGGGTGGATAGAGTTGTTAAGAAGGCGTATGGTGTGTTAGCTTTCATTAATAGAGGGATCGAGTTCAAGAGC
>NC_063341.1:72498195-72498556 GCF_021869965.1 Rhincodon typus
GGATCGGGAGTGACAGGGGCAGAGTGAGAGTGGGCCGGGCTGGGATCAGGAGTGACAGGGGCAGAGTGAGAGTGGGCCGGGCCGAGATCGGGAGTGACAACGGCAGAGTGAGAGTGGGCTGGGCTGGGATCGGGAGTGACAGGGGCAGAGTGAGAGTGGGCCGGGCTGGGATCGGGAGTGACACCGGCAGAGTGAGAGTGGGCCGGGCTGGGATCGGGAGTGACAGGGGCAGACTGAGCGTGGGCCGGGCCGAGATCGGGAGTGACAGGGACAGAGTGAACGTGGGCGGGGCCGAGATCGGGTGTGATGGCAACAGAGTGAGAGTGGGCTGGGCTGGGATCAGGAGTGACACCAGCAGAGT
>NC_063341.1:72498566-72513893 GCF_021869965.1 Rhincodon typus
GTGAGCTTGGGCCGGGACGAGATCGGGAGTGATGGCAGCAGAGTGAGCATGGGCCAGGCCGAGATCGGGAGTTATGGCAGCAGAGTGAGAGTGGGCCGGACCGAGATCGGGAGTTATGGCAGCAGGGTAATCCCGAGCGCAAGAACGGCACGTGGTAAATCCCAAAGTCCTGGAGCAGCGCAGGGCGGAGCAGCGAGGTGAAGTAAATCCCAGTACAGTGCAGTACCTTGTTGCTAAAGAGTGCCGGTGAGGAGTGGACTGGAGGCTGGAGCGATGTGGGACAAATTGCTGAACATGGGCCTGGTTCCACATGCTGAACTGTTGCTGTTTGGAACTCCTTACCCTACTGTAATTTAAATGCCTTTCACAATGTTATATCTACCTCATTTCTAACTCATTCTCAGACATTATAAGGGATGCTTATGTTTACCTTTTAATCCTCTTTTGTATAACAGCACTATGTATTTTTTTTACACTGTAAGATTTATACCTCGGTATTTGTACTTAAGACGGTGCCATTGAAAGGCAGCCACTGTTAAAAAAGACAACTTTTCACTGTACTCTTGTACTTATGTATTGGCTCCTACATTTCTTTCAGAAGGACATCAAGAATGACAGAAGGAGTAAAAACCGAAAGAACTGCAGATGCTGGAAATCAGAAACAAAAATGAAAATTGCTGGAAAAGTGCAGCAGGCCTAGCAGCATCTGTCGGGAGAAATCAAAAGCTGACGTTTCAGGTTTGAGTGACCCTTCCTCAGAATTGGGCAGAAGGAGAAGTCCCATGGATTCTCCTGCAACCATGAGCCTGCCTTTGCAAGACAGCATGGTGGGCCAGTCATTAGCACTGCTGCGTCAGAGCACCAGGGACCCAGGTTCGATCCCACTTTCGGGTGACTGTCTGTGTGGAGTTTGCACATTTTCCCTGTGTCTGTGCGGGTTTCCTCCGGGTGCTCTGGTTCCCTCCCACAGCCCAAAGATGTGCAGGCTAGGTGGGCTGGCCATGGCAAAGGCCCCTAGTGTCTAGGGATGTGTAGATTAGCTCTGGGAAATGCAGGGTCCCAGGGATGGTGTTGGGTTGGGGTGGGGTACTGCTTCTATGGTGTAGGGATTCTATGATTTGATAAGATCATGGCTGCCCACGAGAGGATGGAAGTACAACTTGTGTGACTGTTCTGACATGTATAACTCTGAAAGGGAGGTCTATTTTCACTGGTTCTTTACAGCTGTTTCCCTCTGGGTGATCTGACCTTGGTCTCAACTCTCCTTTCCCGCCCCCCACAATCCTCAACTCTCCAAAAGTTCACAAACTCATCCTTCAATATACGCAATGAACCAGCCTCTGTGGACAGGGTCGGAGAGTTTGGGGGGAAATCCAAAGATTTAAGATTCTCTCAGGCAATAAATTCCTCCTCATCACCACCATCAATTGGACACCCTTTAAATGGAAACCAAGACCCCTAGGTTCTTCATGAGGAGGACCATCCTCCCAGTTGAGCCCTTTTTCATTCTCCCATGATTTCATAAGATCACCTCTCGTTTCCTTATGCTCCAGAAGGACCATCCTTTATTTAAATAAGTTAGTGGCCTTCAATAAAGGTATGTCAATGGCTTGGAGTGCTCTGATAGCATTAGAGGCATTGAACAGGAGTAAATGTCTCTCTTTTACTGGATGGGCTACATTCTGAGAATAATTTTGGAGATATGCAGGGATATAGCAGTGGGGAGATGGTCAGGAATGAGTTTTACAATGTAAGGCAGAGATGCCTGAAGTCTTGGCCATTTATTTTTAGAAGGAAATGGGGACAACAGTGCAAAAGGGTAACTTTCTTCTCTGTGTGTGGGAGCGTCTTATATCACAGTCTGAGGGATTATAATAACGCAGGAAGCCTGACTGGAAAGGAACATTGTTTATTGTTGAATACCAAACTAGAGCCACTACTCATGGCATACATAGACTTATCCTGGCTTAGGACAGACAGTTCTGCAGACCCATCCTTGGCTCTGGCTTTCATTAGATATATGTTCTAATCAATCTGTTCAGGGATGTTACGCCACACCTCTGGTGCAGGTGGGACTGGAATCCTGGTGTCCTAGCTCAGAGGTAGGGATGCTGCTACTTTGTTACCACAGTTACCAAACTACAGGAGTTTGAGGTGAGGGAGGCTGCTTAAGTGTGACATGACTCAAACAGGCAACTTTCCACTCTGGAGTTAGATGCACACCTACAAGCACACCCCGGCTCTGCATTTTTTAATTTTTCTCTTTCCTCTTCTCTATATCCAGAGGGGTTATTGCATGCAAACAAGCAACTTTCCCATCACCAAATTACCGTGACTTTCTTTTTTGATTTTAACTATTAACTGCCACCAGTAAAACACCTGTTGAATATTTACGTGCAAAGCTCACTATGGGTAATGCAAGCCATGAAAAGTGAGGGAGGGCTAGGCAGAGTGGGAAGGGCAAGGGTCTGCTTATTTTTTCTCTTTTTCTTTCTTTATACTCCAAAGTGCCATTACACAAAACACAGTGACCTTCCCACCATCGAAATCAGTGACTTTTCCTTTGCTTTTATTTTAACTAGTAATCACCTCCAGTAATTTATCCATGCAACCAATTGAATATTTATAATATCAAAGTCTGTAATGGACAATGCAAACCATCAAAAATGAGGGAATGGTTGGGAGAGCAGGAAGGGAGTGTGTCTGCTTTAATTTTTATTAACCTGTTTTTCTAATCAACCTGCTTGTAGATGTTGTTACTCACCTCTAGAGCATATGGGACTTGAACCCAGGCCTCCTGGTCCAAGGTAGTGACAATACTATTGTGCCACAAGAGAGCCTCCTAGGTTGGCTTTATAATTTTAAAAACCATTTTTATTTAACTTTTTTTTAAGCAACCTGTTCAGAGACACAGGGCTCAGGTGATGAGTTCCCGCTGGACAGGCCATTGTCTGTTACCAAGGGAACTCATTCTCAATGAGCACCAGAAGGAAATTAATTTGTGGTTCCCCATGGGGTTAAAGGAGTTATCACAGGGAACCACTAACATTCTGATACCTTCCTAGTATCTGCCATAATTGTGATTTTTGTTAATAGCTGTTATGATGCACAGTTGAGCTATGGAACAGATCAGACCCCTTTAAAATATATTACGAAGGAAACCTAGACTCTAAAATTTTCTTATTTTAAAGGTAAATGCAAGGCACTGCATTCAAGATGCAATTCGATTGGTAAAACTACTGGACGTTAAGCAAAACACAATTTATTCAAACACTATAGTTAAGATACAATGAAAGGAAGAGGAACTTGAAATAACAACTCTATTGGGAAACCTAACAGAACAATAGATTATTTTACTATTAAACAGTAACTGTTCCAGTATAGTAACATCCCATAACACACCCTTGGCAAAAAGGCAAATTCAGAAAAAACAGATTATCTCACATGCAGTTCTCCAATCCAGGAAGAAAGAACATCAAAAGACAATTTCTGACAGAAAGTGTAGCAGCTGGGAAAGATTCGCTCAGAGATAATAAGAACTGCTGATGCTGGAGTCAGAGATAACACAGTGTGGAGCTAGAGGAACACAGCAGATAAGGGAGCATCAGAGGAGCAGGAAAGTTGATCTTTCGGGTCAGAACCCTTCTTCAACCCTTCCAACCCTACTAACAACTGCTGCTGATAAAACTAAAATCCTGGTTCCATGGCTGGCAGTTTGACTACACCCATTCAGTCTGCTTCTATTGTTCCAACCTTTAAAAAAGTACCAAAGACTTCTCATTGACTGCTTGGCGCCTGTCTCCCAATCTCTCTGTAAAATAAACCAGGACAAAACACACCTGTTAAAACCACAGTAACCTCACAGTCGTTGTTGTTCATTCATGTGATATGGGTGTTTCTGGTTCATTGCACATCTCTAATTACCTGGTGGTCAGTTAAGAGTAAACCACATTGCTGTGCATCTGGAGTCAAGTGGAGGTCAGAGAGGATAGGACAACATTTCTTTGTCTCGGGGACTTTAAAGAACTGGATGGGATTTTACAACAACTGGACAGTATTCAAATGGCTGCTGCAAGACTAGCGTTTAATCCAGAATTTTACCGAATTCAAATTTCGCGAGCTGCAACCAGGGAAGGATTCAAACCCATGTTCCCAGAACATTAACTTACATTCGTTAGGCCACGGATGGAATACCGTGTGCAGTACCAAACTATCAGAAGGATGTGGTTGCACTGCAGAGGGTGGAGAGGAGATTCACCAGGATGAAAAGTCTCAGTTATAAGGACAGATTGAATAGGCCGGGTTTGTTTTCCTTGGATCTGAGGAGCCTGGAGGGGGTGGTTGGGGTGGGGCTGGGGTTCTGATTGAGCTAAACAAAACGGTGAAAGGTATCGACAGAGTAACTCATGAGGGTCTCTTCCCCATAAATGACACGTCTAAGACCAGAGGACATAAGTGTAAAGTGAGGAACAAGTGGTTTCAGGAGATATGGGAGAGAACTTTTTCACCGAGATATGTCGATGTACAGAATGTGCTGCCCGAGAGGTACTCTTACAACACTTAAAAAGCATTTGGAAAAGTACTTACAATGTCAGGGCACAGTCAGCAATGGGCCAAGTGCAGATAAATGGGATTTGTGCAGTTTGTTGTTTGTTGCTTGCCATAGATATGGATGGCACAATGGCTAGCACTGCTGCCTCTCAGTGCCAGGGACCTGAGTTTGATTCCATCCTTGTCTGTGTAGCATTTGCACATTCTCCCCATGTCTGTGTGGGTTTGCTCCAAGAGATGTGGTTTCTTCCCACAGTCCAAAGATGTGCAGGTTAGATGGATTGGCCATGCTAAATGTGGGGTTATAGGGTAGGGGTGTGTATCTGGGTTGGATGCCCTTCAGAGGGTCAGTGTAAGCTCGCTGGGCTGAATGGCCTGCTTCTTCACTGTAAGGATTCAATGATGGGCCTGAATTTCTATGCTGTACAACTCAGTGATTACACTAAGATCTGGATTACCAGCCCAGTAGTTTCACCACTTACCCCCACCTCTGCCATCATCTGCTACTTTAAAATATCTAAGAAAATGTTGGAAATATATGGACCGTATTTCATCCTTTACTTTAAGAGAATTCTTCTTCTGTCTGCTGCCCCATAGATTCAATTGTGGCTCGTTGAGTAGCCTTCTTGCCTTTGAGTGAGATGATAATGGGCTCAGGTTCAACTTCAGAGGCCTAACCACAAAAATCTCCTCTAATAGCTCAATATAAAAAAAGCAGGAGAGTTTTTCCGAGTGTACTGGTCAATATTCATCCATCAATCAAGATCAATATGTGGCCATTATCATATTGTTTCTTGTGAGAATTTGTTCTTTGCAATTTGGCTGCCATGTTTCCTACATTGCAACAATAACCAAAAGTCCTTAATTGTAAATTATTTTGTATCACTGGGAAGGTTGCTATATAAATGCGTGTCTTCTTTTTAGTGTTGCGCTTTACCATTGCAACACGTTGTGAACTCTATGAATGTAGTACAACTGGTTGATTCAGGGTTAATTTTTCTGTAAGAAAAGTGGAAATCACTGAGTAATCTCAGCAGCTCTGGCAATATCTGTGGAGAGAAAGCAGAGTTAACGTTTCAGGTCCAGTCACCCTTCTTCAGAACTGACTTTAGCCAGGAAAATGGTTGGTATATATGCTGAAGGTGGGTGGGATGAGGGGGTGGATTTAACAATGGTTGGAGTTGGAGCCCACAGAGAGAAAATAGTTGAGCAGACAAAGAAATGGGTAAAGGTCAGCCTGGGTCATTCGTTTAACTCATTCTGTGCCATACGAAAGGACGAGAAACTCATTTTCCTTTGATTTCCAAGCATCAGCAGAGACAGGCCACTTGCATGGGCTGGACTTACACCCAGGCAGCAGAGTTCAAAGCCCAGTGGTCTGATGAACCCAAACCTAAATATAAAATTCATCGAGGGTTTGTGGGGAGTAATACAGAAAGGATATTTGCTTTGACTAGAACATAGAACATAGAACATAGAACATTACAGCGCAGTACAGGCCCTTCGGCCCTCGATGTTGCGCCGACCTGTGAAACCAATCTGAAGCCCATCTAACCTAAACTATTCCATTATCATCCATATGTTTATCCAATGACCATTTAAATGCCCTTAAAGTGGGCGAGTCTACTATTTTTGCAGGCAGGGCATTCCACGCCCTTACTACTCTCTGAGTAAAGAACCTACCTCTGACATCTGTCTTATATCTATCACCCCGCAATTTAAAGCTATGTCCCCTCGTGCTAGCCATCACCATCCGAGGAAAAAGGCTCCCACTGTCCACCCTATCTAATCCTCTGATCATCTTGACTAGGGGGAGCCTAGAATCGAGGGGACTCAGTCACAGAGTAAGATGATTGAAGTCAGGAGAATTTCTTCACTCAGAGAGTGGAGAGAATATTTTGAGGTCTTTGTCCCAGAGAATTATAGAAGCCTGATCATAATGTTCAAGACAGAGCTCAATAGATTTCTAGATATTAAAGATAAAAGGATGAGGGGATAGTGCAGGAGAATAGCTTAGAAGTAGAGGATTAGCCATGTTCTAATGGGACGCTGGTGTAGTTTTGAGGGGCTGAATGGTCTATGCCTGCTCCTGTTTCCTATTCTCCACAAGCCTTTCTACAAATAGATGGCTCTGTCCACAGAAAAAAAAAACCTGTTTTGAAGCGACGTTAATCCATTTAAAAATTGAATCACATTAAAACTGCAGCTGCATGAACAAAAGAATTTGTCAAAAATATTATTCTTAAGGGAAAATGTGCATGATCAAAAAAAAAACATTTGAATAAAATATTGCCAGACTTTAAAGAGAATGAAACTCTAACATGTAAAGCCTTAGGCACAAGATACCTCATTGACTGGATTTCACTGAAGGCCAAAACATTAGATTGTACACTCACAAGAACTCTCTTTGAACACACTAAGAATTATTCATATATTCCCGAAAGACAGGACCGTGTTCATGATAAAAACGAGCAGACAAATCAAAGTGAAAGAAAACTAGAACGAGTGATCTGCGTGCCACAACTAGATAAAAGTCAAACAGCCGTCTGAATTCAATCAATCATTATTGGGCCAAATTACTCTCGATTTGTATTGTTGGAAGCATGCACATCATTTGCCTCTGACCAATCTGTAATATTTACAGTGTGCTGTCAGGTTCAGGAAGAATGATGAGTTCTCAGTGGTCCGTGTCACGTTAAGAACCAGATGCATCTCCCATCAACTGCCTGGATTGCTTGGGAGAGCTCATGCTGTGCTCCTCTGTTTGTTTTTAAAAGAGAAAAAAAAATATTTACTTGATCAAGTGTGACAGTCTGCGCTCAGTTACTGGTGCGCCACACACTTCAGAGCAGCTTTCGAAGGTGTAGACACGGATCCAAGGCCTTTCCCACTCGATTCGATAACTGCGCTGACAAGTTTGCAAGCACAATGTTACCTTGCCACGAGACTGTTGGATGTTGTAGGTGAAAAAAACTCCACAAAGGCCGGTATCCCGTCACCAAGTCACCCTTTATTTACACGCACATAGTACATGACCACTGTCCCAGCTAGAACAGAGCTGGCTCCTAGAGTTCGCAGAGCCCCTGGCACTCCTGTTTATATCTGTCAGCCAGGGCTCCCTGATTGGACCTTATTAACTGCCCCAATTGGGGAACTCAGCTTACGGGTAAAAAGCGAAAGAACTGCGGATGCTGAAAATCAGAAACAAAAACAGAAATTGCTGGAAAAGCTCAGCATGTCTGACAGCATCTGTGGAGAGAAAGCTGAGTTAATGTTTTGGGTCGAGTGACCCTTCCTCATAATTGAGGGTTTCAGGGTACAGTTCTGAGGAAGGGGTCACTCGACCTGAAATGTTAACTCTGATTTCTCTCCACAGATGCTGCGAGACCTGTTGAGCTTTTGCAGCAATTTCAGTTTTTGGAACTTATATTCTGAGGTTCACCTGGTTGACCTCATTCCAATCACTGCAGTGGGGTCAGGGAAGTAAATGAGATTTGTTCTGGTTTTAAGGGTTTCATATTGAACTGGTAAGTCCTCAGAGAGTGTCATGTCAGCATTTGAATCCCCATTGCACTTTCCCGCGCTAATAAATGCAAAAAAGACTTTCAGTTACAGTGAAGTGTCACTTTGTTTCCAAACCTATGAGTTAGTTTTGAAATCACAAGGTGTAGAGCTGGATGAACACAGCAGGCCAAGCAGCATCAGAGGGGCAGGGAAGCTGACGTTTCGGGTCTGGACCCTTCTTTTGAAGTTCAGTTTGCTTTGTTATGAGAGTAAACCTGTCATCTGAATTTGCAATTAGCACTGTTCCATTCACAGCAAGTGAATGGATTACAAGATCATTCACTGTCAACAAAAAACAATGGATTCAGAGGAAGGGTCACTGGACCCGAAACATTAACTCCGTTACTCTCTTCACTGATGCTGCCAAACCTGCTGAGTTTCTCCAGCAACTTCTGATTTTGTTTGTAAATGTAGTGTGGCAGTGTTGGATAGTTGAGGGACGTGGGCCAAGAAATTCAATTCTCTGCCTTTCTTAAAATAATGGTTAAAACAAATGTTAAATGCCTCCATGTATACAGTCAAGCATAGCTTCTGCTTTCCCCCGAATATAACAGAGAACATTCCCAGTAGTTATTTCAAATGTTATTCTTTCATTGAATCTGGATAGCATATTGTTGCCCATCTCTAATTGCTCTGGTACCCAATGGTTCTCCTGGCCATTTCAGACGGCATGTAAAGGTCTACCACATTGCTATGGGTCACATGTAGATCAGACCGCATAAGGATGGCAGATTTCCTTCCCTAAAGGACATTGCTGGTGGGTTTTTCCCAACCATTGATGATAACTTCATTTTCACCATCACTGAGACTAGCTTCCAGATTCCAGATTGAATTTAAATTCAGTGGTGGGATCGAGCCCCACACCCCCAGAACATTAGCCTGGGGCTCTGGAAATGCAGCACACTCTTAGGAGGCCATTGAGGTTAATACATAAAGCTCAAACTCACAGACATTTGATTATTTTACAATAAAAAGAGCAATAAAAAGAATTAATTACATTTATGTAGCACCTGTCGTGACTTCGGGTCATTTCAAAGTCCTTTATAAGCGATGAAATAGCCTTGAAATGTAGACAGTGTTCTAATGTTCTGTCTGCTGTAAGCTCCCACAAACAACAATGAAATAAAGGCCAGATGGCCTTCCCTCGTGAATACTGGTTGAGGGATAAATATTGGTGAGAACTCTTCTGTCCTTGTTCAAAATAATGCCATGGGGACCAGTTACTTCTTCTTGCAAGGATAGATGTAATGACGGATTCCGGGTATGTAGACACAGGAACAGGAGTAGGCCATTCAGCCCCTCAAGGATCCTAACATTAAAGCATAGAAAGATGGAAAATAGGTACAGGCGTAGGCCATTCGGCCCTTCGAGCCTGCATCACCATTCAATATGATCATGGACGAATGTGCAATCTGAGTATCTCATTTCTGCTTTCGTTCCATATCCCTTGATCCCTTTAGCCACAAGGGCCATGTCCAGCTCCCTCTTGAATATATCCAACAAACTTGTCCCAACAGCTTTCTGTGGTAGAGAAGTCCACAGTTTCTACAACTCTCTGAGTGAAGAAATTCTTCCTCATCTCAGTTCTGAATGGCCTACCCCTTATTCTTAGACTGTGATCCCCAGTTCTGTACTTCTCCAACATTGGAAACATTCTTCCCACATCTAGCCTGTTCACTCCTATCAGGATTTTATATGTTTCTATGAAACCCACCCCCCTCCCCCCCTGCCCCCCCCCCCGCCCCGCCTCATCCTTCTAAATTCCAGTGAGTACAAGCCCAGTCGACCCAGTCTTTCTTCATTTGTCAGTCCTGCCATCAGTCTGGTGAAATTTCGCTGGACTCCCTCTGGGAAAAGTTTCTCGTTATGACTGTGCCTCCGAGTTTGAAATTCGCCCCCACACATAGGGAAACATCCTGTCAGCATCTACCCTGTTAAAACCTGTGGAGTCATAAGAACATCGGAGCAAGAGGAGCAAGGGTAGGCCACTCAGCCTCTTGAACCTGCTCCATGACTCAGTACAGTCATGGCTGACAACACCAACAACAACAACAGTCATGGCTGATCTTGTCTGGACCTCAACTCGACTTTCCTGCCCATGTTTATAAATCTTCAACCCATTACTAATTAAAAACGTATCCGTCTCCTCCTCAAATTTATTCAACGTCCCAGTATCCACCACACACTGGAGCAGTGAATTCCACAGATTCACAACCCTTTGAGAGAAGTTATTCCTCCTCATCTCTGTTTTAAATCTGCCACCCCTTATCCTAAAACTATGGCCTCACATTCTTGATTGCCCCAGAGGGTGAAATATCTGCTCTCTGTCTTATATCTTCCAATCTTTCTAAACTCCAGTGGGTCTTGGATCAACCTGTTAATCTTCCCTGAGAAGACAATGGCTTCCCCTTCTGTCTAAAGAAGGCTGAAGCACATTGCTTCTCACTCAAATGACTCTTTCTAGCTCCTCTCCTTGGACTGCTGAAGCAGCTTAAGATATCTTTTCAGCTCTGATGAGCCTGAGGCTTCTTTTCAGCTCTGATGGCCAGGCATTTCTTTCTAATTCTGACAGCCTGGAGATTTCTACCAACTCTCCCACCCAAAGGACTGAACCAATGTAATATAATAATGTAATGTAATATAAGCCTCTCTGCTCCTATGATGCTGCTTGGCCTGCTGTGTTCATCCAGCCCTGCACTTTGTTGTCTCGGATTCACCAGCATCTGCAGTTCCTACTATCTCTAATATAATAATTGCCCTTCTTCTGGAATGACAACTGTTCTGCTAAACCCAACCTACTAGTCCACCAAATCGTGTGCTTCTGTATCACAACACTAACTTTGAAAACATTCAGAAATTAACTTCCCAGGTATCTGATTGAGTCATTTAACTTATGTCACATGCTTTTTTTTGGAAAATCTGCCCTTAAGTCTCTGCTCCATACCACTTTCTGTCCTTGGTTAAAAAAAGTCACCTTCATAGAACTGAAAAATAAAATCAAGCTTTTTTTCACTTTAGAATCCAAGTTCCTAAATTATAATAATATACTACAAACATGCATCATTACTATATTGTTACATCTGACACAGTTACACTATAACTTGATGGACATTCCAGCTCCTAAGCTGGTACAGGGACATTAATTCCAATGCAGGAGGTAGGTAGTTGGATTCTCAATCCATCACAAATGAGGTAAAGGCTATCAATGAGGATGAAAGGTGATTTCAACTGGAGTTCCCAACTCTAGGAATTCTTCCATCCAAGTCCTGGCCTGGCAAATCATCTGAAGCCAATAGGAAGAGATGTACTGGCTTCTTTGCAGCAAGCAGTTCGGAAGGCAAATCATATGTTGTATCTCATCTACTTTACATTGACAAAATCAAGCATGGACCAGGTGACCACTTTGCAGAACATCTCCACTCTATCCATATGAATGATCCTGTTGCTTGCCATTTCAATAAATTACCTCTGTCTTGCGCTGACATTCCTGTCACTGCACTATAGGGAGGATGTGGAGGTTTTGGAGACGGTGCATAAAAAGCTTACCAGGATGCTACCTGGAATAGAGTGCATTAGCTGCAAGGAGGGGTTGGACAAGCTTGGATCGTTTTCACTGGCTCATAGAATCCCAACACTATGGAAACAGGCCATTCGGCCCATCTAATCCGCACTGACCCTCTGAAAAGCAGCCCACGCTACCCTATCCCTGCATCTCCCATCGTGAATCCACCTAACCTAAATGTCTTTGGGCTGTGGGAGGAAACTGGAGCACCTGAAGGAAACTCACGCAGACACAGGGAGAATGCGCAATCTCCATGCAGACAGTGGAATTGGACCTGGGTCCTTGGCGCTGTGAGGCAGCAGTGCTAATCACTGAGCCACCGTGCTGCCCTCAAGCTAAGCAGCAACCTGATAGAAGTATATAAAATGTAGTGAGGCATGGATAGAATGGATAGTCGGAGTTTGTATCCGAGGGTGGAAATGTCAAATTCTAGGGATTGTAGGTTTAAGGTGAGAGGGGTAAGTTTAAAGGAGATGTACACAGAGGGTGGTAGGTGCCTGGAATGCACTGCCAGGGAAGGCAGTAGAAGCAGATACGATAGCAATATTTACAAGGCATTTGGACAGACACATGAACAGGTATGGATGCTGGGGAACACAGATTCCAGAACATAACTCAGTTTCCAATTTTGCACTGTTGAGGAGAAATTTCTTCACTCAGAGAATGGTGAATTTGTCGATTTCTCTATCCCAGAAGGTCATGGAGGCAAAGTCACTAAATGTGCTTAAGAAAGAAATATATAGGTTTCTAGAGGCTAAAGATATTAATGAGTATGGGGAGTGAGGGGGAGCGTGCCATCGAGATAGAAGATCAAGTGAATGGTGCAGGAGGCTTGATGGGCTGAATGACTAAACTTTCCTTCTCCTATTGACCATATCCAACAAGTGAGAATAGCACTCAAGGCTATGGGAAAAGCAGGGGCGAGTGTAGGTATTGATGGTGCAGACATAATGGGCCGAAGGCTCTCTTCTGTACTGTATGAGTCTATTTTCCTTTGCTGGGAACTGTGGTCATAAAGGTCCAACATCACATAAAGTAAGCAGACATAGTAGGAACTGCAGATGCTGGAGAATCTGAGATAACAAGGTGTAGAGCTGGATGAACACAGCAGACCAAGCAGCATCAGAGGAGTAGGAAGGCTGACGTTTCGGGCCTAGACCCTTCTTCAGCTTGGGAACCCTGCAGCCCAATGGTATCAATGTGGATTTCACAAACTTCAAAATCTCCCCTCCCCCTACCGCATCCCAAAACCAGCCCAGCTCGTCCCCGCCTCCCTAACCTGTCCTTCCTCCCACCTATCCCCTCCTCCCACCTCAAGCCCCACACCCATCTCCTACCTACTAGCCTCATCCTGCCTCCTTGACCTGTCCGTCCTCCCTGGACTGACCTATCTCCTCCCTAACTCCCCACGCACACTCACCTTTACTAGCTCCATCCCCGCCTCTTTGATCTGTCTGTTTCCTCTCCACTTATCTTCTCCTCTATCCATCTTCTATCCGCCTCCCCCTCTCTCCCTATTTATTTCAGAACCCGCTTCCCCTCCCCCATTTCTGATGAAGGGTCTAGGCCCGAAACATCAGCCTTCCTGCTCCTCTGATGCTGCTTGGCCTGCTGTGTTCATCCAGCTCTACACCTTGTTATCACATAAAGTAAACATTTTGGTTGTTACCGCATAATGGTTTGTGGGAGCTTGCTGTGCATTAATTAGCAGACGCACCTCCTTCCAGCAGCCACTACCCTTCGCAAAGCACCTCAGTGAATGTGAAGCTCTTTGGGACATTCTGCAATTGTACAAGGTATTATCCTTTCCTTTTTACTCACAGGAGGACTCCTCCTGTATCTAAAACTCATCAATCTCTCACAGCGTGATGCTAAGGTTTCCTCAAATCCTCCTGGTGCTTGATTGAATGAAATGCAACATGGTCCATATAACCATGTATGGGATGGTGCCCTTCCTTTACACCAGTTAGCATCAGGAATGCACAGAACGATAGGGGCAGCACAGTGGCTCAATGATTAACCCTGCTGCCTCACTGAGCAGGGAATCTGGGGTGCATTCCACCCTCAGGCAGCTGTCTGTCTGGAGTTTGCTCAGGTTTGCTCCCACAGTCCAAAGGTACACAGGCTAGGGTGGATTGGCCATGCTAAATTGCCCAATAGTGTACAGGGACGTGCAGGCTAGGTGGATTAGCCATGGGAAATACAGGACAGCGGGATGGGTCTGAGTGGGATATTCTTTGGAGGGTCAGTATGGCCTGCTTCCACACTGTAGGGATTCGATGACTCAATACAGTTACTTACCAAAGATCATCTGATGCCATTGATAAAAAGGCCTGTACTAAATCCTCAACTTGCAGCTGATATTTCGTTCAAATTAGCCTGAAAGATAAATGCTAGCAGTCAGCAAGCTGCTGAGGTGGGTTTGAATGCATAACTCAATGACTGGTACCATCTGTTATATTAAAAAATGGGACTTGTTTGACACCCAAAGACATTTTGTTCATTAAATTATTGCCAAAGCAAGCGATTTTTTTTCCCTTCACAGTGCCGCGTGCCATATTTTGTGACAATCTCCCCATTGTGCCACATCTTGAAGACAAGCTGTGTGACTCTTTTAGTGACAGTGTTGATGTTTTCCAGGAAACTTGCTCTCTTGCTTGAATCTTGGTTCCCGTTGATAGTGCATACTCAATCATTAAGAACATGTAAGAGGCAGAGAGATAGATTAGTCAATCCCAGAATCAAGGGATATGAGGTTTGGGTGGCGAAATGAAGTTATGGTTTGGCGTCGACAATGATCTTTTTCAATGAGAAGACAGAATTAAGAAGTTTTCTAATTAACTCATTCATGTCTGTATCTTGAACTGAATTAGCTATATTGTCCCATGTACTCATATGAGTACAGGGGAAAGTTTACAAGTCACCATTTACAGTGTCATCTTAAGTATCAAAGTGCGTAGGTACAGATTCTTAAGTATAGAATTCTTACTGAACCAAAAAATAGAAAAACGAAGAAATAAGAAGTCCAGTAATAAATGAGAAAAGTAGGGAAATAAGAGTTCAGGATAACAGTCCTTCTAACACAGACCACGCTGGGCTTCATCTCAAAGTCAGGGGGCTAAGTCCACGCTGAAGCTGGGAGTCCATGCTGGCTTTCGTCCTGGACATTGTTAATACTGCCCAAGGATAGAAGGTAAAAAGAAAAAATAAACGCAAAAAGAGGGAGTGAAAAAAAAAGAAGTGGACGGAGCAGACGAGCTCCAGCTCAGGAGTCCTACCCCGCTGCCATCTTGCAAATTAGAATCATCAAATCCCTTCAGTGCAGATAGATTCACCAAATGAATCTGCACTGACCCTCAGAAGGGCATGTCACGCAGATGCACATCCTATCCCTGTAATCCCACATTTAGAACATAGAACATAGAACAGTACAGCACAGTACAGGCCTTTCAGCCCACGATGTTGTGCCGAACTTTTACTCTAATCCTAAGGTCTATCTAACCTCCACCCCTACATTATACTATCATCCATATGCCTATCTAATAGCCGCTTAAATACCCCTAATGAGGCCGACTCCACTACCCTCTCCGGCACTGCATTCCATGCCCCGACCACTCTCTGAGTAAAGAACCTACCTCTGACGTCTCCCC
>NC_063341.1:72514293-72554153 GCF_021869965.1 Rhincodon typus
GCTCTTGAACTCGATCCCTCTATTAATGAAAGCTAACACACCATACGTCTTCTTAACAACTCTATCCACCCGGGTGGCAGCTTTCAGGGAACTGTGAACATGAACCCCAAGATCCCTCTGCTCCTCCACACTGCTAAGAATCTTTCCGTTAACCCTATATTCTGCTTTCAAGTTTGTCCTTCCAAAATGAATCACCTCACACTTTTCAGGTTTAAACTCTCTCTGCCACTTCTCAGCCCACCTCTGCATCCTATCAATGTCCCTTTGTAACCTAGAACAGCCCTCCGTACTGTCCACAACTTGATCCACCTTCGTATCGTCCGTGAACTTGCTAATCCACCCTTCCACTCCTTCATCCAAATTATTTACAAAAATCACAAATAGAAGAGGACCCAAAACAAATCCTTGTGGTACACCACTCATAACTGAACACCATGTTGAATATTTTCCGTCCACTACCACCCTTTGTTTTCTAAGGGTCAGCCAATTCTGAATCTAATCTGCCACATTTCCCCTTATCACATGCCTCCTTACCTTCTGCATGAACCATTTGTCATGGTTAATCCTTGGACACAATGGAGCAATTTAGCATAGCCAATCCACTTAAACATGCACATTTTTGGACTGCAGGAGGAAACCAGAAGACATGGTAAAAGTCCACACAGACACGGGGAAAACGTGCAAACTCCACACAGACAGTCACCCAAGGCTGGAATCGAACGCGAGTCTTTGGTGACGTGAGGCAGTGGTGCTAAACACTGAGTCACTATGCCACCCTTAATCTTCTGATAAACTTATGTGATCTGACTGCTGATGCTTAGGTTTTGCTCAAACTGATTAAATGGGAAAGGCTGGTCAATCATAGGAGCATGAGGAGGCCATTCATCCCCTGAAACCTGCACCATCATTAAAAAAATTGCTTAATTAGCCACAACACATTTTGGGATACCCTGAGGTTATGAATGCTGCTATGCAAACACAAGATTTTCCTGAAGAACGGTCACTGGACTCGAAATATTAACTCTGCTTTCTCTTCACCGTCACTGCCTGGCCTGTGAGTTCCAACAGCAATTTCTGTTTCGCATTCAGAGCTTTAGCAGTCACAATTCTTTGTTTTACCTAAAGCTTACTTCTTTGTTTCAAGTAGAACATGGTTTTTATCTAAGACTGGGAAGGCGGGAATGGGTAAGGGGGCAAGGACGGTTGGCATCCAGACTCAATAACTGGGGAGGGGTGGTTGGTGGGGGACTCTCATGTGTTCATTAAGCTTGGTTAGGGAAGGGGACCCTTTTCTTGGGTCACTGGAGGGACCATTGTGTTCAGGTCAGGAGCAGAGCCGATGGTGGGGCTGGGGGCTGGAGTCAGGAACATTGAGATCCATGGCTTCGGTCCCTGTCGCTCGGGGCATCTTAACTCCAGTTACCTGCCTTTGATCTAAATATCCTTTCCTATCTTTACCTAGAGGAAATATATGAGCAGTTATAATTTTTTTTAATTGACCCTTAACTTTGAACATCCTTCAATGTGAATTTGCTGGATTTCTACTACTCCGTTGTGTCAAGCAGGACTTCCTGTTATCACCCCTGAAAAAGTAAGCTCCAATCTTGAGGTTATGCTCCCTTATCACTTTAAAGTCTTGTGCAAATTAAGCAAGGATAATTTTTTTAAAAATCCATACAGATAGTAGTTCGGGTTTGGGACACACAGCCTGGAAATGAGGTGGAGGTAAGTTCAATTGAGGCTGCCAACTGGATAACTATTTGGATGGAAATGGTATTCAGGGATATGGGGAAAAGACAGGAGATTATTCCTGCATTGGTTCTATCACCTAGTGCCAATGGGCTGAATGGCCTCCTTCTGCACTGTAACAATTCTATGATGCTATAATTCTTATCCTACTTCCTAAAAACAAGTTAGGATTGAAAGGAAGGCTTATTTTTGTAAGAATAAAGGAGATTAACACCAATGGGACAAAAATATTCAGCCAGGGAATCCTATGAAGAGATACAATCTTAATATTACTCTGTAAAAGATTTTGAGAACCCGAGAGCCTGGATAGAGTCATTCAGTCTGAAGGGACTTCAGAGAGAGAGGTCGCCTGGCCCAGATTTTGGGTACAATAAGATACTTTTTAAACTTTTTGAACATTTTGACCTCTCTGAGAGGGACCTCCCTAAGATGCAAAAGATCACTGCTTTGTCTCCCCTTTTTTGCAACTCTTCTTCACAAAATGTGTGAGCTGAAAACTCATTGAAAGTCATCTTTACCACTTATGAAGAATTCCCAAAAAGAACTGACTGAAGCAATCAAAAATACATATGTTAACATAATTCAAATGGTCACTAAGCTTTGTATGCTTGTATATATTTGTTTTGTTTTGGAATAAGCCAGCTATTTGGTGTTGACAAACAAAGAAAACTGGCTATTTATTCTTAATACTGAACCTGAAAGACTTAATTGCACACATCACCAAATTAGTTCACTTCATAGAATCCCTACTGTGTGGAAACAGGCCCTTTGGCCCAACAAGTCCACACCAACCCTCAGAGCATCCCACCCAGACCCATCCCCGTATAACCCACTGAATTGACACATACCTGAACACTATGGGCAATTTAGCATGGCCAATCCACCTAATCTGCACATCTCTGGACTGTGGGAGGAAACCGGAGCACCTGGAGGAAATGCACACAGATATGGGGAGAATGTGCAAACTCCACACAAACTGTCACCTGAGGGTGGAATTGTACCCGGGTCACTGGCGCTGTGAGGCAGCAGTGCTAACAACCGAACCACCGTGCCACCCTATTAGGTGACCGAGTTAAATATGAATTTTTTATAACTAATGAAGGAAATAGTGCAACCCTCCAATCTAAGTCATTACAGGAACCAGAAGGATCCTTTATGCTTCAAACACAACTCCTTATCAAGGGCTCATCTAGCTTTTGTATAGAATTGAATGATGCCTAAATTTGGCCTAGAGAATTGCGTCACGAGAAACAATTCTGATTACGTTCATTTCTGTACAAACAAATGAATTAAACTTTACTGACCAATTACAAAGAAAAGTTCAAACAAATATCGCACGTTAACACTTGCTTATAAATCTTGCAGGCATCATCTACAGTAGATAAGCATTGGGTACACAAATAATTAGTAGTTAAGGTTATACGGCAAAATAAATAATAAAGGCTACCAAAGATTCAATAATGACGGAGCAATTCGCAATAACACCTCCCTGCTTATGAAAATACAATTATAATTAAGGTCAGCGCTTGACATGAATTGGAGAGAACAATTTTGATTAGACTTCATTGAGAGCCAGTAAGTAAACAGTATTAGATAGCCAGCCAATTAGACTGGGCTGATCTTGTGCTTTTTTTTGGTGAAATTTGAGTCGTATCTAATTTTTTTGAAGGATTCTTGCTGCAAGACCCAGTGAGATTTCTGGTTGTATCTTACCAAGTAACTACTTACCCCATCCTGAGAGGTGCCACTCATGTCCAGTTCGACCCTTGTCTTATCATTCACCATTCTTGGAACAACTTGCTACTCAGTGATACCTGTTGACAAAGTCTGGTGTACCCAGACAAGTGTTGGCAATCTGGCATTGACCCTCACCATCAATGCCATGACACATCAGCTACAAAGCCACACTGACCAAGACACTCAGCCTGAATGGCTGACATTCTATTCTCTCACCCTAGATGCCATTAACCAGGAAATCTAACACTTTATCTGTCCTTAGCTACATCCCATCTAAACAGCCTCTCTAAGTTACCGTTCCTTTGTCTCCAATACTCACTGGTCAGTTGCACCTCGCCATTATCCAACAGGGGAACATCAGAAATAGGCAATCATTGGAGAATTCTGAAAATAA
Organism: Rhincodon typus; assembly: GCF_021869965.1. NCBI lineage: Eukaryota > Metazoa > Chordata > Chondrichthyes > Orectolobiformes > Rhincodontidae > Rhincodon > Rhincodon typus. The sequence goes on from NC_063341.1 coordinate 72,518,174, forward strand.
GCTTTTACAAACAGCCACTAAAGATGAACATTAATCAACAAAGGCTTCAGTTCGATCCCTCAATACAAACCAAATGTTGGCATGATGACCAATGACCATTCAATGTTCCACAAAATGAACATTGTCAGGGAAGTAGACACTGTTCTCTGTGGCCAGGATCAAGAGTTGTGATGACTGTGTTGCCTGCCTGGTTCTCAGGCTCAGGATAGAGGAATCTGGGCTGCAGAGTGGGAGGGGAAAGGTCTTAATGTCGTGGGCCAAATGATGTAGGCGGAAAGAGGAAAGAAGTTCTGCTGAGCAAACATGAGCAGTTAGGGGATAAACTTAAAAAGCAGAACCAAAAAGGGAATAATCTCCAGATTACCACCTGAGCCACAAGCAAATTGAAACAGGATTGGCAAGGTTAGAGAGGTAAATGTATGACTCAAAGATTGGTGCAGAGAAACGGGTTTGAATTCATGGGACACTAGGACCAGTATTGGGGAGGGAGGGAGATGTTCTAATGGGAGAGAGGCTCCACCTGAATCAGAGTTCTGGTAAGTCACATAACTAAGGCTGTGGATGGGGTTTTAAACTAAATAGTCGGGTGGGGACATGGTGGATTCAGTTGCGTTGAAAATTATGGAAAAAGTTAAAGGGGGATGGGCTCAGCAGAGGTTATTAAAATTTCCAGAACAAGTAATAAGGCAGAGAGTATGGAAAGGGTCAGGAATCTAACTTCAGTCACTGCAGTTAAGGGGACAATGATGAGAAGGGGACAGCCAATGCAGGACTGAGGATGTTGTACTTAAATACGCACAGTGTATGAAACAGGGTGAATGAGCTTGTAATGCAAATTGAAATTGGCAGGTATGGCATTGTGGATTTCACACAGGGCTGGGAACTAAATATTCAAGAATATCAAAAGGACAGGCAGATGGGCAGAGGGAATGGGGTTGCCTTGTTAGGAAAAAAGATGAGATTAAATCGATAGAAAATAGTGATATAGAGTCGGAAGGCGTAGAATCTGAATGGGTAGGATTGAGAAAACACAAAGGAGAAAAGACTCTGATGGGAGTTTTGTACAGGAACTCCTAGCAGTAGTCAGGCTGTGGGGAAGAAAATAAACCAGGAGATAGAAAAGGTATGTAAGAAAGACATAATCAATACACAGCTAGTCTGGGAAAATCAGGCTGGTAGCAGATACCAATGAAAGAAATTTGTGGAATGTCTACAAGCTGATTTTTTTTTGGAGCATCTTGCGGTAGTGCTCTCTAGGGAATAGGCAATTCTGGGTTTGGTGATGTGTAATAACTTGATATGAAAGCTTAAGGTGAAGGAACCCTTAGTGGGCAGTGAACATAATATGTTAGAATTGACTCTGCAGTTTCAGAGGGAGAAACTGGAATCAGATGTAATGGTATTACAGCTGAGTAAAGGGAACTGCAAAGACATGAGGGAGGAGCTGGCCAGAGTTGATTGGAATGGGAATCTAGCAGGGAAAATGGTGAAGCTGCAATGGCAGACGTTTCTGGGAATAATTCAAGAGGCAGAGCAGAGATTCCTCCCAAGGAAGAAGAAACATACTAAAGGGAGGACGAGGCAACCATGGTCGACAAGGAATATCAGGGACAACGTAAAACTAAAAGTAAAAGCATACAATGTGGTGACATTTAGTGGGAAGCCTTTAAAACTCAGCGGACAATAACTCAAAATGCAAAAGGTGGGGAGAGGATGAAATGTGAGGGTAAGCTAGCTCGTAATATAAAAGCAGGTTGCAAGAGTTTTTTTTAAGATATCTAAAAGATAAGAGAAAGGCAAGAGTGGCCATTGGACCACTGGAAAATGAGGATGAAGAAGAAGTAATGGGGAGCGAAGTTATGACAGAGATACTGAATAGGTACTTTGCATCAGTCTTCACAGTGGAAGACATCAGCAAAATCCCAGCTGGTCAAGAGAGTCAGGGGGCAGACGTGAGTGTAGTGGCCATCATTTAGGAGAAGGTGTTGAGGAATCTGAAAAGTCTGAAGGTGGATAAATCACTCGGACCAGATGGACTATACCCCAGAGTTCTGAAGGAGATAACTAAGGAAATTGTAGATGCATTAGTGGTGATCTTTCAGTAATCATTGGAGTCAGGAAGGGTCCCAGAGGACTGGAAAATTGTTAATGTCACAGCCTACTTAAGAAAGGAGTGATGTGGCAGACAGGAAACTGTAGGCTGGTTAGACTGGCCTCAGAGATAGTAGGAACTGCCGATGCTGGAGTCTGAGATAACAAGGTGTGGAGCTGGATGGGTCCAGGCCCGAAATGTCAGCTTTCCTGCTCCTCTGATGCTGCCTAGACTGACCTCATGCTACTTGACTTGACGCAACATGGCATGGATTCTGTGAGCATCCAGGTCAGTGCTAAGTAAGTGAGTAGCTTTGAGATACAGCCTAGTCCAGGCCTTGAGCTGGGTTGCTTTGTATGTGTACAGTGTGTCCTTTGTGCTGATTGTCCGCGGTCTTTCCAATGTAATTCTGAGTTTCTGAAGCAGTCTGCATGCAGGTCGGATGAGGGCCATGGCAAATGTCAGATGCCAATTTCCATTGATGAAGGGTGTACGTAGCGGAAGGGTGGCTATGGATTCTGCCCTGGGATGCTGTTTGGGCCTGAGCAACATGGAAGCTCCTCTCAGTCAGTGGTGAGCTGTGATCACCAGATACCCACTCGGACTTCCACATTGAGAATTCCCAATATTGAGCTTGTTTGGTGAGATCAGAAGTTGAATATTAGTGGGATATGTCATGCCATTAATATAGTGTTTCACAAGCGATAATCCCTCTGAACTGACAACTCATCGCTGCCTAGGAAGAAACTCATCTCACTGCAAGAAAGATGCAGCAAACTGTTCCCAATGTCAATAGCAGCCTTGCAAGACTTCTCATCAGATTCTGCCACAAAACTTGCTATAGCTGATGTCGATCACACCTCTGTTAGATTCCACCCTATGTGTTTGCCTTTGCCAATATTTGAAGAACTTACACATTCTTGTCCTCTTGAACTTTTAGTGGATGAAATGGCTGCCTCTCCTTGCTCTGGACAGGGTGTTGTTCAATGGCCATGATATAAGAGTGTTAAATGATCAGCTTGGATGTGGTACCCATTCCTGCTGGAGGTCCCCCTGACGGGGTTCTCCTTCCATCTTGGTCACACTGTCTGAGTGAGTTGCCTTAAACCTTACCTCCTTTCATCTCAGGGAAATTTGTACATCTTGGTGACATACTTACATTAGCAAAAATCAGGCTGGTGTAACTGCGCAATCTTAACTTGCTTCAGCTTTCCTGCTCCTCTGATGCTGCTTGGCCTGCTGTGTTCATCCAGCTCTACACCTTGTTATCTCAAATTCTCCAGCATCTGCAGTTCCCACTATCTCTAACTCGCTTAATATTCCTTTGAGTACAGAGGATTGAGGAGGAATTTAATCAAGGTGTTTGAAGTGTAACAAGGACTCCTCTAACTTCTCCAAGTCCAAGAATAGACTAACATCTCTGCCCTTCTCTAGTTCTGGCCTCATGCTCATTCCTGATTGTCATGGTCTTGTTCAGCATCAAACCTGCAGTCCCTAACCTTGGGAATTTCGTCCTTCATATTCTCTCCATCTTTAAAATGCTCCTCAAAACACACATTTCAATCCATGCTTTTGGTCATCTGTTGTAATATTGCCTTGTGTTTCATGTGGGTTGTGGACTTCACTAGCAAGTCTAACATTTGTTGCCTTTCCTGAATTGCCTTGGAACTGAGCAGCTTGCTCAGTCATTTTACAGAGCAGTTCGGAATCAAATACATTGCTATGGGCCTGGAATCGCACGTAGGCCAGATCATGGAAGCACAGCAGAGTTACTTCTCTAAAAGACATGAGTGACCCAGGTTACATAGCTCCCTCATGACTGGAACAAGCATTTTATTAAACTCTAGATGTGTTCATTGAATTTAAAATCCAGTGGTTACTGGGGTGAAATTTTAACTCATGTTCTCAGAGCTTTAAACTGAGCCTTTGGAATACTGGGTACTGAGAAGCTATTTCATTTGGTGGATGAATTGAAAGCAAGTGGACACAGCCGGAGAAAGAGAGCCAGGCCATTTAGAATGGAAATAGAGTCATAGAGTCATACAGTATGGAATCAGACCTTTGGATAAACCAGTTCATGCCGACTGTAATCCCAAACAAAACTCGTCCCACCTGCCTGCATTTGGTCCATATCCCTCCAAGCATTTCTTATTCATGTACTTATCTAAATGTATTTTAAATGTTGTAACTATACCTACGTCCACCACTTCCTCAGAAAGTTCATTCCACACACAAATCATTCTGTAAACATATTGCCCTTCATTTCTTTGTAAATCTTTCTCCTCTCACCTTAAAAATATGTTCCCTTTTCCTGTAATCCTCCATCCTGGGGAAAGGACACCTGCCATTCATCTTATGTATACCCCTCATGACTTTATAAACCTCTGTAAGGTCAACCTCCGATGGAAAATAGTCCCAGCCTACCCAGCCTCTCCTTAGAACTCACACCCTCCATTCCCGGCGACATCCTGGTAAATCTCTTCTGAACCCTCTCCAGTTTAATGATATCCTGCACTTTCATACAAAGATTCAGAGTACTCTTTCCCTCAAAAGACAGCAGACACATTGTTCCATTGGGGTTTCAAAAGTGAAATCAATTTGGTGTTGTCAGGTATGGATATTGAAGGATAAAGTGCTCAGCTGAATAGACAGAGGTAATATATTGATCATCTATATTCTACATGAGTACTGGAGCAGATTAAAAAGCTGACTGGCCTACACCTGATAGGGTGGAGGGTCTTTGATTCCTCTCTACCTGAACTTCAGGGGGCACTGCTTAAAATTAGGACAAAAATGAAGAGAACCTATTTTTGCTCTGAGGGCTGTGTGACTTTGGGACTCTGTGCCTCAAAAGGCAATTTTTGGGTCATTGAATATTATTAAGAAAGAGGTAGGTAGATTCTCATGAAGCAGGAGAGTTGGGGTCTGTAGGGGGGAGATGGGAAAGTGGAATTTGAAACACAAACAGGTCACTGCTGAATGGCAGAGCAGGTTCAAAGGACTAGTGGGCATATTTATTAAGGTGAGAGGAGACAGATTTAAAAAAGACATGAGGGGCAATTTTTTTTTACACAGAGAGTGGTTCATGTATGGAATAAACTTCCAGAGGCAGCGGTGGATGCAGGTACAGTTACAACATTTAGATAAGTTCATGAACAAGAAATCTTTGGAGGGACATGGGTCAAGCGCAGGCAGTTGGGATTAGTTTAGTTTGGAATTATGGTTGGAATGGACTAGTGGAACCAAAGGGTCTGTTTCCGTGCTGTATGATCCTGTGTCTCTATGACTGGATCAATTTAGGATCTCTGGTCGGCATGGAAGAGTTGGACTGAAGAGTCTGTTTCTGTACTGTATGACTCTATGACTGCATGGCCCACCCTGCTCCTATTTCATAAATTTATGTCATCTATTTCCCTCCTTCTGTTCGGAATACACTTTCTGAAGTACGTATTTTCATATATATTGGTCGATACAGCATGATGATACCCATGAGATTTGACCTTAAAGACTGGGATATTTTATCAACTAGGCTTTTAAATAATTTTGTATTTTCTTCATGGGTGAAAAAGAAAGAAGTTGCTTTTCTGCAGAGCTATTCACAATCTGAGCGTACATCAAGGAACTTCACAGCGAGCAACACATTGTTTGAAGCCTGGTTGCCGTTGAATATAAGGGAACATAACTGGGAAATTTGTACACAGCAGGGTTCCAGCAATGGCAGTAAGATAAAGGACCAGGTACCATATTCCAAACTTGATAGCAATGTGCCTGTTGGAACAAATGAACGACAAAGAATCCAATAAGACACATCCCGCACTTGGGAAGGCAGTGTTCTTAGAGTTTATCTCAGGTCACACACTTGTAAATAATGCTGGGCCCAAGTTAATATGTAAAGAAAATACCAGCAAGATGCCTGGAATCAAAGCATTGTGGGGCAGCACAGTGGCTCAGTGGTTAGCGCTGCTGCCTCACAGAGTCAGGGACACAGATTCAAATCCAGCTTTGCACGACTGTCTGTATGGAGTTTGCACATTCTCCCCGTGTCTGCGTGGGTTTCCTCTGGGTGCTCCCGTTTCCTCCCACAGTCCAAAGATGGGCAGTTTAGTGGGATTGGCCATGCTAAATTGCCCCTAAGTGTCTAGGGATATGCAGGCTTTGGTAGGTTAGCCATGGGAAATGCAGGGCTGGGGTGGGTCCAGGTGGAGTGCTCTTCACAGGGTCAGTGCGGGCTGAATGGCCTCCTTCCACACTCTAGGGATTCAATGATAGTCCATTAAAGCTAAATTGGTGAGCATTGAATTTAAAAAGTAATCTGCTTTTGTGAAGCCTATTCAGTGGCTGAGAGGAGACCTGATAGAGGTCGACAAAATTGTGAGAAGCATAGATAGGGTGGATAGTCAGAGGTTTTTACCCAAGGTTGAAGTTTGAATTACAAGGGGGTACAGTTTCAAGGTGAGAGGGCAAAAGTTTAAGGGAGATGTGTGAGAAAAATTTTTCACACAGAGAGTTGTCGGAGCCTGGAATACACTGCCAGAAGAGGTAGTGGAAACAGGCACATTGGTGACATTTAAGAGGCGTCTGGATGGTTACATGAATAGTGAGGGAGTAGAGGGATATGGACTGAATAAGGGCAGAAGGTTTGTTTCTTAGTTTAGTCAGGACAAGATGGTCGGCACTGGCTTGGAGGGCCCGTTCCTGTGCTGTCCTTCTCTTTCGTTCTTTTTGTTCTAATTTTTAATTCATTCATCACATGCAGGCATTAGCTTAGCCATTGGTCTTGAGAAGTTGGGAATGAGTTGATATTCTTAAAAATTTGCAGTCCCTGTGGTGAGGTCACACCCACAATGCTGGAAGGGAGGGAGTTCCTTTGATCAGCTACGCTAAAAAACAGCAACATGGGTCTGAGACAGGATGGAGTGTGCCTTGGAACATTTTGTTTTGTTCCTTCATGTGACTTGGGTATCACTGGCTAGACCAGCATTTATTGACCATCTGTAATTATCCACAGTTACGAGTTCTTCTCAATCACAAAATCTTTGTACGTGGACATAGATCATTGAAGGTGGCAGGATAGGTTGAGAGGTCAGTCAATCAACAAAATGTTCTTGCCTTTATTAATAAGGGCATAGAATACAAGAGCAAGGAGGTGATGGTGACCTTGTACAAGACATTTGCTAGACTTCAGTTGGAGTAGTGCATGCACTTCTGGGCACTATATTATAGGAAAGATTGAAATACATTGGAGAGGGCGCAGAGGTGATTTACAAGAATGGGTTTTGGAATGAGAAATTTCAGCTGTCAGGATAGGTTGAAGAAGTCGCACTGTTCTCCCTGGAGAGATGGTTGAGAGAAGATCTGATAGAGGTTTTCAAAATCCTGAGCGGGCTAGACAGAGTAGACAGGGAGAAATTGTTCCTGCTTGTAAAAAAAATGGGAAGATGTGGATTTAAAATGATGTGCACACAAAGTGAGGGTGATGTGAGAAAAAAGAACTCTCCTGGTGAGTGGTTAAGGCATGGAAACATAGTGGAGGTAGGTGCAATTTTTTTTATTCATTTATAGGATGAGGGCACCTCTGGCTAGGCAGCATTTATTGCCTATGCTTAGTTGCCCAAAGGGCAGCTCAGAGTCAACCACATTGCTGTGAGTATGGAGTCACATGTAGGCCAGACCGGGTAAGGATGGTGATTTCCTTCCCTAAAGGACATTAGTGAATCAGGTGAGTTTTTCCCAACAATTGACAATGGACTCTTGGTTATCGTTAGATTCTTAATTCCATATATTTTATTGAATTCAAATTCCACCATCTGCCATGGCAGGATTTGAACCCAGGTCCCCAGAACATTATCTGAGTCTCTGGAGTAATAGTCCAGCAATAATACCACTAGGCCATTGCCTCCTCTGTGCCCACATTTAAGTCATAGAGTCATAGAGCCGTACAGCATGGAAACAGCCCTTCAATCCAACTTGTACATGCTGACCAGATATCCTAAATTAATCTGCCACCATTTGGCCCATATCCCTCCAACCCTTCCTAGTCATATACCCGTCCAGATGCCTTTTAAATGTTGTAATTGTACCAGGCTCCACTATTTCCTCTGGCAACTCATTCCGTACACACCACCCTCTGCATGAAAAGGTTCCCTCTTAGGTCCCTTTTAAATCTTTCCTCTCTCATCTTAAACCTACACCCTCTAGTTCTGGGCTCCCCTACTCTCGGGAAAAGATCGTGGTTATTCACCCTATCCATGCCTTTCATGATTTTGCAAACTTCTGGAAGGTCACCCCTCAGCCTCTAATGCTCCAGGAAAAATATTCCCAGAATATTCAGTCTCTCCCTATAGCTCAAACTCTACAACCCGGGCAACATCCTTGTAAATCTTTTCTGAACCCTTTCAAGTTCCACAACATCTTTCCTATAGCATGATATGGAGGTGTTGGTGTTGGACTGGGCAAAAGTCCAAAGTCGCACAACACCAGGTTATAGTTCAACAGGTTTTTTTGAAAACACAAGCTTTCGGAGCGCTGGTCTTCTGTCTGACAAAGGAACATACTCCAAAAGCTTGCGATTTCAAATAAATTTGTTGGACTATAACCTGGTGTTCTGTGACTTCTGACTTTTTCCTATAGCGGGGAGACCAGAACTGAATGCATTATTCCAAAAGTGGCCTAACCAATGTCCTTTCAGCCACAACATGACCCTCCCAACTCCTATACTCAATGCACTGACCATTAAAGGCAGAAATGGTATTCAGGGATATCGTGGTTAGGCAGGAGATTGGCACTAGGCAATAGAATCGGTGCAAGCATAATGGGCTGAATGGCCTCCTACTTTACTGTAACAATTCTGTAATTCTGTGAACTTGCTGCCCCAAAAAAGAAATTATCTCCCTTCCAGTCGTGCTAATTATCTTAAACCGGTTTTGCTGGTCATTGACTTATAGTCAAGGTGAAAATATTTACCCAGTCGAGTGTCTTCACAATTTCAATTAACTTTCTTACACGTTCCTTGAAGTTTCATTGCTAAGGAGAGACAGTGATTTCTGATTGTAAACTCTACAGCAAACAGCTGAGGGCAGTGTAGTGACAAAGTCCTAGCTGTTGTGATCAGAACCAATCCCGTTATATTGTCTGTGACTAATTGAATGATTTGCCATTTAAACGGATGTTAAAGAGTCACAAGAAGATGTTTGTTTTTGTGGAAACCCTGTCGAGGTATTCTCATTCTTGTGTGATATTTTGAGTGAACACAGTATATTTCATGGCTCTTAGGGAGTCAATCACTCGCTGTCTGTTTTATTGCACAAGACTGCTCTTCAGTGCCATAAAATATATCACCCGGGCTGAATACACAGACCAGGTGACCTTATCAGGGAACACTGTGTTCAGCTCAAAATTAATCCTCAAACAGCGAAGACCAGATAGTCTGTTGTGGAGGTGTTGGCAGAAAGATGAATATTGAACTTGTCACTTTGTATCAGGTAATAGGTCAGAAAGGGTTAATATTGGACACTGCTCTCACCTTCAGCCAACCTGATTAAATCATCCAGTCTCGGGCAGAGAAATCAGGAGAATAGCTCTTGATCTCAAAGGGGATAGCACGTATCTCCCAATTTTCTTCGCAGATATTTTTAATCAACCTGTTCTGACGCACATTGTAGCACACTTCTGGAAGATGTGGAACTTGAACCCAGGCCTTATGGCCTAGAGTTAGGGAGGCTACTATTTTTCCACAAGAACAATTGTCTTAATACTGATGCCTAATTAACTAAGTAACATGTACCTAGTGACATGGGTGACATGGTGGCTCAGTGGTTAGCAATGCTGCCTCACAACGCTAGGGACCTGGGTTTGATTCCAACCTCAGGCGACTGTCTGTGTGAGTTTGCATATTCTCCCTGTGTCTGTGTGGGTTTCCTCCCGGTGCTCCGGTTTCCTCCCACAATTCAAAGATGTGCAGGTTAGGTGGATTGGCCATGTTAAATTGTCCATAGTGTGCAGGCTAGGTGGGTTATCCATAGGGAATGGATAGAGTAGTCAGGGTTGGGTCTGGGTGGGATGTCCTTTGGAGGGCTAGTGGGCTGAATGGCCTGAATCAACATTGCAGGAATTCTAATTACGATCTTGCAATAAACTGCATCTTGTTAAGACAAGATGATCTTCTTGGTTGAGTGTCATTTGTGGTTATTCCCCTAATATTGTAAACTAAGCAAGCCATTAGACCCAGGATATAAACATCCGATGAATGAACAAAAAAAATTCCCAACCCATTCCTAATGATCACTAGATTCATCGCTGCAGGATAAACTACAGGTAGCAAGCTTGTACCCTTTAGTTACAACTGAGCTAACTCTACTGCAATGAACCCTCTACAATTTTCACGCAGACCAACTTCCCCTTGGCTCATGGAGTGTGATGGTGGCAGCATCCTTCTACCCACAAGTCACTGGGGCGAGCTCCCCTGCTTCCCAGTGAAATAGTGCAAAGGGCCTCTTGTGTCTACCTGAGAGGACAGATGAAGCCTCAATTTGTCCTACTCAAAAAGCTGACACATCCAGCAGCATTGTATTCCCTTTCAAGCATCAGCCTGACTTTTGTGCTCAATTCTTTTGAGCTGGCCATTGACCCATGGCCTATTGACTTACAAAGGAGAGCTAAAGGAACTGAGTCACGGTTCGGTTGGTGCTAGCAATAGGTTGTATGATGCTGAGGTGGGAAGGTGTGGAGATGAGATTGGGTTGACTGTGATGCCAGAGAATGATTTTGCTTCTCAGGAAGGGAAATCTATCTTTCAACGGCAGCTATTGAAGAATCCGGAGTTGGGAATGTCCAGGAACGTGCACTGACCATTAGAATCATAGGATATCACTGTTAGGATAGATCTAAAGCCCTTTAAAAACACATAGGCCACAAGAGCAGGTCAGAGGCTAGGAATAATGTGGTGAGTAACTCACCTCCTGGCTCCCCAAAACCTGTCCACCATCTACAAGGCACAAGTCAGGAGTGTGATGGAATGCTCCCCACTTGCCTGGATGGGTACAGCCCCAACAACACTCAAGGAGCTTGACACCACCTAGGAGAAAGCAGTCACATGATGAACACCACAGCCACAAGCACCCACTCCCTCTACCACTGACACTCAGTAGCACCAGTGTGTCCTATCGACAAGATGCAATGCAGAAATTCACCAATGGCACTTAGAAAGCGTCTTCCAAATCCGTGAGCGTTACTGCCTTGAAGGACAAGGGCAGCAGATACCTGGGAAAACCGTCACCTGCAAGTTCCTGTCCAAGTCACTCACCAAAGTTCCTCAGACAGCACCTTCCAAACCCACGACCACTTCCATCCAGAAGGACAAGGGCAGCAGATATATGGGAACACCAGCCCCTGCAAGTTCCCCTCCTAGTCACTCACCATCCTGACTTGGAAATATATCGCCGTTCTTTCACTGTTGCTGGGTATAAATCCTGGAAATCCCTCCCTAATAGCATTGTGGGTCAACTCATAGCAGGAGGACTGCAGCAGTTCTAAAAGGCAGCTCACCACCACCTTCTCAAGGGCAACTAAGGATGGGCAAGGAATGCTGGCCCAGCCAGCGACACCCACATCCCACAAATGAATAGAAAAAAACCATCCTGACTTGGAAATATATCACCGTTCCGTCACTGGGATGTGGGTGTCCCTGCAGCAAACAGTTCGAGTAGGCAGTTCACTGCCACTTTCTCAAGGGCAGCTGGGACAGGGCAATAAATGTTGGTCCAGCCGGTAGTGCCCACATCCGATGAATAAATAAAACAAATTCCCAACCCACTCCTAATGATCACTAGATTCATTGGTGCAGGATAAACTACAGGTAAAAAGCTTGTACCCTTTAGTCACAACTCAGCTAACTCTATTGCAACGGAGAGCATCTCAGAATCCCCTACAATTTTCATGGGGTTAGGCCAACTTCCTCTTGACTCATGGGTCACAGATCCTGTGAGGTGTCAGTCTGGGTTCAGGAGCATTTTGAAAGACAATGACTCCTCGGCGCCCTTCATACCCACTTACACTGTCCACGCTAACTTATTCACCCAGTATATCCACTTTACCTTACCAATGCAGCAGAGAATAACACTTAAAGTCTGCTGAAATAAAGAAATTTCAGCAATATTCTTTGAAAAAGTAATTCTGCTTTTCCTCTGATTTAACAAAGTTCATGGTCAGACAGACACTAAGAACACTTTCAAATATCTTGTACCCCTCAGTCTTGTCCAAATCCACATTGAGACATTGTCAAAAGAACAAAGTTGTCAAAAAAAGCCTAAATATGGCAATCAAATAGGAATTCATGCCAGTTGTCAAATTGGCTGAGCCTATGTCTTTATTGACCAGAATGCTCACCAAACATGTTTAATTTGAGGCCATCACAGCTCTCTTTCTCCCTCTCCCTCTCTCTCTCTCTTTCTCTCGCTCTCTCTCTCTCTCTGTTGCCAGGGCTCCACGAATCGGAACAAAAGCAGAAGTTGCCAGAAAAGCTCAGCAGGTCTGGCAGCATCCGTGAAGAAAAAAATCAGAGTTAACGTTTTGCGTCCGGTGACCCTTCCTCAGAACTCCCTAACTCAAGGGTACTTCCTGGCCCATAGTGCCAAGATATCCTACCTCCTCTTTGATGCCCTACAATGTCTCCAACTTGGACTCTATGCCAAAGTTAGGCAAGTTGCAGGGCACCTTATGCAGATATAGTTGGCCAGATCTACAGTGTGGTCCACAGATACACACAGCTTGCCATCAGAGCACATCACCATCTCTGACACATCTGACTTATTTACTTAATTGGTCCATTAGGCCTTAATTTACACAACTAAAGTAATAGCTACTGTACTAGCTTGGATACAAAGGCAGAATACTCCCATCTACAGGGTGAGCAGAAAGACGGCATCTCTTACGACCACTACACCAAATTCCCACTAGTGCCAAATTGCCCATTGGCATGACTTCTTCATCACCCTGTTTTCCTGCAGGTGGCAGATGGGAAGGCTGGAAAAATGGCAGTGGAAGGTATTGATCAAACATTAAAAGAGTGCATAGAGGAACTGCAACAGTTGTTCATTCCTGTCTGACACAAAAATGGAATGGGAAAGGTGGCCTGTCTACGGCTAACAAGGGAAATTACAAATGGTACTAGATTCAAGGAATGAACATAGAAATTGTCCAAAAAGGAGCAATATTGGGAGCAATTTAGATTTCAGCAAAGGAGGATAAAGGGATTCATAAAGAGAGGAAAATATAGTATGAAAGTGGGACTGGGTAAACACAGCAAGGATGTTCTTGATAACTGGGGAGTCTAGAACCAAGTGTCACTGTCTAAGGATAGGCGGTAGATCACTTAGATTTGAGATTAGGAGAAATGTCCTCATTCAGAGAATAGTGAGCTTGCGGAATTCTTGAGTGTTTTCAAAAAGGAGTTAGATTTTGTTCTGAGGGTTAAAGATATGGGGAGAAAGTGGGAACATGGAATTGAGTTGCAAGATCAGCCATGGTCATGTTGAATGGCGGAGCAGACAAAAAGGGCCAAATGGCCTACTCCTGCTCCTAATTTTTATGTTTTAATGTTAAGATAGTGGAAGCATTTAGCATTTTTTCATTCAAATGTAAATCAACTACATCTCTTTCAGAAAGCAGCATTTTGTCACACAGGACGTGAACGTTTTGATATATCGGATATGCCAAATATTGTGCATTTGGGAGGAACAGATGATATTGGATTCAGCTTTCGCAAGGCTCCCCATCTCGGGGGAGTTTCCTCACACCATGCCTTGGTCTGTTGAGCACTAATTGATCAAGATTGATTGTGTTAATTAGTTAGCAATTCCAATATCATTCTCATGCTGCTGCTAGGATAGTAGATGGTGAACTATAGGTGGACCTTATCCTTCATCATCCAGCAATAATAACAGTTCCATATGCTTCCAGTTTGTTCAATGGAGCATCTGCTGGAGAATTGCTAAGGGAGATCATTTCTCTTGCTTTGCACGCTCCTAATTTCACACTTAAAGCATCATCACACAATCTCGGGAACATGGGAAGTGAATGCACTGATTTCCATTTAGTTTTCTCCAACTTGGCTCGTGTTCAGTGAAGCTTTGACCTTTGAAGGTCTTTGATTCTTATTTAAAATTGACTTGGCTAAGGGGCCACTTACTATCGGATGGCATCAAAGCTAAAATAATCGGAGGAGCAGATAGTCATGAATGAGCCTGGGTCAGAGAAAAGTAGTGCCAAGGTTTTTACAAAGCAAGGAAGTGAAAGACTTATATTTAGGCCGCTCAAAACTGATCTCAGGATATCAATGCCAGTTCTACAACAATAACATACATTTATACATATGAGCATATCGGTTAGGAACAGGAATTTGGCCCCTCCAAGGCAGCTCTGTCATTCAATAAGATCATGGCTAATCTGATTGTGAACTCCAACTCGCATTCTTGACTTTCCCCAATAATCTTTGACTCCTTGATTAATTAAAAACCTATTTAACTTTCATAAGGATATTCAGTGACCCAGACATGAATACTATCTGAGACAGAGAGTTCCAAACACTTATGATCCTCGGAGAGAACAAAAGATTCTCTTCATCTCCATCTTAAATGTGATACTTTAATTGAGGTCTCCTGGTTCAGGTCTCTCCCACAAGGGGAAGCGTTCTTTCCATATTCCCCATATCAATTGTCTCAGATGTTCCTTGCTTCAAAAGGATAATCGTTCCTTTTTCTAAACTGCAATGGATAAAAAGACAACCTGTCCAACTATTCTTCATAAGGTATATGCTGCTTTCCCGAGGATTTGTTGGAGTGTTGTAATATGGGAAGCCAATATATACACAGAAAGCTCCCACTGACTGCAATGAAATATGATTGGATTGTTAGTTTTATGGGTGGGTTCAGGGATAGATACTAGTCAGGACACTGAGGAAAAGTCCCTTACTTTAACATTGAATAGTCAATAGGCATCTTATTTTGTGCTTTCATCAAATGTTAGGGATATTGGCACAATCAATATTAGTTGTCTATTCCAAATCAAGAGGGTGGCAGTGTAGCAACTTTTTGAAGTGCTACAGGGCATCTGATACATGTATCAGGTTGATACAGCTAACTGGCTTGCTAACACACTTTCAGAGGACAGTTAAGACACAACAACATTACTTTGACTCTGAAATTGCTTGGGAACCAGACCAGGTGAAGATGAGAGACAACAAGGTGCAGGGCTGGATGAACACAGCAGGCCAAGCAGCATCATAGGAGCAGAAAAGCTGACGTTTCGGGCCTAGACCCTTCATCAGAAAAGGGGGAGGGGAAGGGGGTTCTGAAATAAATAGGGAGAGAGTGGGAGGCGGATAGAAGATGGATAGAGGAGAGGATAGGTGGAGAGGAAACAAACAGGTCGAAGAGGCGGGGATGGGGCCAGTAAAGGTGAGTGTAGGTGGGGAGTTAGGGAGGGGACAGGTCAAGGGGCGGGATGAGGTTAGTCGGTAGGAGATGGAGGTGCGGCTTGAGGTGGGAGGAGGGGATAGGTAGGAGGAAGAACAGGTTAGGGAGGCAGGGACGAGCTGGACTGGTTTTGGGATGCGGTAGGGGGAGGGGAGATTTTGAAGCTTGTGAAATCCACATTGATACCACTGGGCTGCAGGATTCCCAAGCGGAATATGAGTCGCTGTTCCTGCAACCTTCGGGTGGCATCGTTGTGGCACTGCAGGAGGCCCAGGATGGACATGTCGTCTGAGGAATGGGAGGGGAAGTTGAAATGGTTCGCGACTGGGAGGTGCAGCTGTTTATTGCGAACCGAGCGTAGGTGTTCTGCAAAGCGGTTCCCGAGCCTCCGCTTGGTTTCCCCGATGTAGAGGAAGCCACGCCGGGTACAGCGGATGCAGTATACCACATTGGCAGATGTGCAGGTGAACATCTGCTTGATGTGGAAAGTCTTCTTGGGGCCTGGGATGGGGGTGAGGGAGGAGGGATGGGGGCAGGTGTAGCACTTCCTGCGGTTGCAGGGAAAAGTGCCGGGTGTGGTGGGGCTGGAGGGGAGTGTGGAGCGGACAAGGGAGTCACGGAGAGAGTGGTCCCTCCGGAAAGCAGATAAGGGTGGGGAGGGAAAGATGTCTTTGGTGGTGGGGTCGGATTGCAGATGGCGGAAGTGTCGGAGGATGATGCGTTGGATCCGGAGGTTGGTGGGGTGGTACGTGAGGACGAGGGGGATTCTTTTTTGGTTCTTATTGCGTGAACGGGGTGTGAGGGATGAGTTGCGGGAGATGTGGGAGACACGGTTGAGGGCATTCTCGACCACTGAGGGGGGGATGTTACGGTCCTCGAAAAACGAGGACAACTGAGATGTACGGGAGTGGAATGCCTCATCCTGGGAGCAGATGCGGCGGAGGTGAAGGAATTGGGAATCGGGGATAGCATTTTTGCAGGAAGGTGGGTGGGAGGAGGAGTATTCTAGGTAGCTGTGGGAGTCGGTGGGCTTGAAATGAATATCGGTTTCTAGGTGGTTGCCCGATATGGAGACAGAGAGGTCCAGGAAGGGGAGAGAGGTATTAGAGATGGTCCAGGTAAACTTAAGGTTGGGGTGGAAGGTGTTGGTGAAGTGGATGAACTGTTCGAGCTCCTCGTGGGAGCACGAGGCGGCGCCGATACAGTCATCAATGTAACGGAGGAAGAGGTGGGGTTTAGGGCCGCTGTAGGTACGGAAGAGGGATGGTTCCACGTAACCTACAAAGAGGCAGGCGTAGCTTGGGCCCATGCGGGTACCCATGGCCATCCCCTTTGTCTGTAGGAAGTGGGAGGAATTGAAAGAGAAGTTGTTGAGGGTGAGGACGAGTTCGGCTAAGCGGATGAGGGTGTCAGTGGAGGGGGACTGGTGGGGCCTGTGGGACAGGAAGAAGTGGAGGGCCTTAAGGCCATCTGCATGGGGAATGCAGGTGTAGAGGGACTGGATGTCCATGGTAAAGATGAGGTGTTGGGGACCGGGGAATTGGAAGTTCTGGAGGAGGTGGAGGGCGTGGGTGGTGTCATGGACATAGGTAGGGAGTTCCTGGACCAAGGGGGAGAAAATGGAGTCCAGATAGTTGGAGATCAGTTCGGTGAGGCAGGAGCAGGCGGAGACAATGTGTCGACCAGGGCATTCAGGTTTGTGGATTTTGGGAAGGAGATAGAAGCGGGCAGTACGAGGTTGGGGAACGATGAGGTTGGAGGCCGTGGGTGGGAAGTCACCTGAGGTGATGAGGCTGTGGATGGTTTGGGACTGCTTGTATAAATTATTTGTTCATGGGATGTGGGCATCGCTGGCTATGCCAACATTTATTGTCCATTCCTAATTGCCCTTGAGAAAGTGTTGATGAGTTGCGGTCTTGAGCTGCTGCAGTCATGGTATGCAAGGACACCCACAGTGCTATTAGTAAGGGATCAAAACAGTGGAGAACGATGGCTTGGAGGGGAACTTGTAGCTAGTGGGTTCCCATTTACCTGCCCTGTACTTCTATATGGATGCGATTGTGTGTGCGAAAGGTGCTCCTTAAGGAATCTTGATAAATTTCTGCAATTTCTCTTATTAGACGGTGCACCATACTGGTACTGAGGTGGTTGAGGGAGTGGACGTTTGTGGATGTGGTGCCAATCAAGCAATAGACTGCTACACTTTCAGAAGGCAGCTCACCATCAGAAATAAGGGATGGGCATCAAATGAAAGAGAGAAAAAAGAAAGGACTGTGATCAAATACTGGCCTTGTTGATGAGGCCAAAATCTTAGGGAAGAATTTTTAACAAAATAGCCTAAGCCTCAGGATTCCCAGTACAGTGCCATTACCCCTGAACCATATAATCCCCATTTATGACCATTTGAGAAGGCAAACAAATCCTCTGCTCAATATCTCATTTGAAAGGCAGGGAAACGATGGTAGCTCAGTGGTTAGCACTGCTGCCTCATTGGGGAATTGTCTGTATGGATCCTCTGGGAGCTCCGATTTCCTACCCTTGTCCAAAGATGTGTAGGTTAGGTTAATTGGCCATGCTAATTTTCCCACAGTGTCCAGGCTATGTGGGCTAGCCATGGGCAATGCAAGGTTACAGGGATGGGGTGGGTCTGGGTTGGATGCTCTTCAGAAGGTCAGTGTGGACTTGATGGGCCAAATGGCCTGCTTCCACACTGTCGAGATTCTACGGCACCTCTGACAGCGCAGCAAATCAACTGGAGTGTTGGGCTGAATTGTGTCATGAAATCTCTGGAGTTGGGCTTGAATTGGAAGCCCAATTTGACTCAGAGGTGAGAGTACATATTCCTCAATTGTATTTTCCAGGAATGTTCATTAGTGTGGCAGACGATATTGAGAATTAGTTTCAAAAAAAGTGAAGTAGTGGGGAGCCCAACTTGTGCTTATATTAGTCATTTCTGACAGGAGAAAGAATGGACAACCTGAGTTCCATACCCGTTCATATTTCTGCCTAACAACAATCAGTTGTAACTCAATCGTGGTATTTTCAGTTGATCCCCTCTTTTGGAAAGAGAATTCCAGACTTCCCATAGCTTTTGCGTGAAGAAGTTCTTCCTGGCAGAATCTCTGAAAAGCCTCCTTCTAACTGAAAGAGCAGCAACTAGAATATGATTTAAACCTATGATTTTAAGTATCAGAACCGTGAATTAAATACACACGACCGAATGCTTATCTGTCTTAACATTAATGCAGCAATAGTATAATTTAAAACATGCTCAGATTAAGGAAATGAAATAAACGGCAGAATAGACTAGTACAACTTTAATGCAATAGTATGCATTACAGCATCCATCTTCATAATCTTTATCTCTATAAGCAATGAAATCCTGTCAACCCACTGCACAAAATAATCTGTCTTAATTGGGTAAATATTAAACAAATTTATCAGATTGAGCGCAATATGTTTGTATGAATTCTAAACCTCTTGTTGCCTGAATTATTGGTGCATTTTATTATAATTCATGTTTAACACCTCTGTGAAGAAAATAGTGCATCAGCCTGTTCAGGACTAATCCAGCGCTTGACATTCAACATTTGCAATGATTTCACTGTTTCTGTAGAATTTATGATACATCTGAGACCAGGCATACAAACAAGCACCTATACTGAATCAATTCTGCATAGGTTCATTTGTTACATCCAACACCCTGGTGTCTCCTTCACTCTGATCTGCTTGACAGATTGGTTGCTAGAAATGATCTAATGTTGCCCATCTGTCCCATAAACTGCAGTTGTCTGCCAGGTTCAGATTGATTCAGGATCTGTCATTAGTAATAAGAAAAACTTGCTCAAGTCTGCAAACGTGCAAAACAAAGTTGAAACAAAGCCACAATAATAAAGACTTCCAATCCATTTCTCCCGTAAGGGTACTCATTCTCAGGTCATGAGTCTCTTAGTGATGAACATCAATTCTTGTCCATTTCTTGATGTCCATAGTAGGTACTGGGTCATCTCAACAATCAAAACTTTTACTTTCAAGCACCTGAATCGCTTGTTGGGCCACTTACAAGAATGATTGATACCAAAGATACAGTTTAAAAAGTAAGAGTTGTGAGTCTTAGGACTTCCTTTCCAATGGATACAGAATATTTTAAAGGCAGAGGTAGGTAGATTCTTGATGACCAAGAGGGTAAAAGATTATCAGGGGATATGCAGGAATGTAGAGTTCAGGTTAAAATCAGTTTGATCAGGATCTTACTAATTGGTGAGGCACCCTACTCTTGTTCCTTGTTTGTATGTTCTTACTGCAGTACTGGAATCAAAGTCAATCAGGTGGAATAGGATAATACAACACAGAATGGAACTAATTGTTCTTGCCCTTCATCCCTATGCTTTCACTTGGAGCTATAAAATTAGTGTCGACTCTTCACACTCCCACATGCGAATTACGCCTTTTCAAGCATTTAATGAAACCATTGAAATATTAGGTTTTCACAATAATCTGTCTGATTTAAGGTCATTTTCCCAACCGTGCCTCCAATACTACTAATGAACAAATCAATTTAATTAACTATCGCACCTTTATGTTATAGCATTATGAACACACAACTCTATGTTGCTAATAATCTATTTTTGTGATTAAAAACGGAAATGATGAAAACAAAAACGCAGCAGTGGAGTTAACTGTGTGGAGACAGAGAGATATAGAGCCAACGTCTTACGTCTATGACTTTCCATTACGGAAATCATGTGGAGCAATGTCCCTACCTCTGATCCAGAAGACTGTTCAAGGGAAACACTAGGAGATATAGTAGGAGCTACCGCTGGTGGAGTCTGAGATAACAAGATGTGGAGCTGGATGAACACAGCAGGCCAGGCAGCATCAGAGGCACAGGAAAGCTGACACTTCGGGTCTGTACCCTTCTTCCTGCTCCTCTGATGCTGCTTGGCCTGCTGTGTTCCTCCAGCTCCATACCTTTTTATCTCAAACCAGGAGATGACGGCCAAGGAAGGTGTGTTCGTAAAGTAAACAAACAGGTTGCCTATCGACTTGTAAGTCCTTCCAATGGCAGGCAGCAAGAGCTGGAGAGGTTCCTGGTTTGGCAAATGATGGAAATAAATTGCAGACAATACCATCACTGTCCAATGCTTCAAAATGCATGTTGTCCATGCTGTCAGAAGTCTATGTTGTCCCAGGAAATATGATATGTTAACTGGGGAAGTTGGGGGAAGGTTGATTCAGATGCCAACAGTATGGACTTTGAAACCTGGCAGATTGGGCTAGATTTGGGACTTGCTTCTTTTCTCTGGCTGTGGTGGAGATCATGGTGCTGTGGGTCAGGCTACCTTCATACAGTTAAAGAAGAAGACATTTCATCAGAAATATAAGTGCTGTGTCTCCCTGAACAGACATTGCTGGGCTTGCTGAGTAATTCCAACATGTTCTGCTTTTATTTCAGACGATGACAGCAAGAGCAAGCATGAAGGCAGTCAATAACTCCATGAGAATTCAAATTGTTATGACTCATTGGGTACGGCACTGGAAATTAAGCATCTCTGTTCCCAAAACTGTTTCAAAAGTTAAAATTGTTAAAAGAAATGAGCAATATCCCAAACTACCAGATTTTCAGACCTAGGATGATAGAAGTATGGATCAAATTTCTGTACTGAACAAGAATCATTATTTATTACTGGTCATTAGATTCTACATGCAGGTAAATGATTAAACCTAATTAAGTAAACTCTACAAATTAAAACTCTAAACCCCTGATAAACAGCCCTTTACACATACACGCCAATAAATATAAACAGGGAAAAATAAACATTGGAAAGCTGGTAAAACAGTTCCGTAATCTTTGTTCACAAGATCTGTTGGGTTGGTTCTTGCTGATTCGAAGGTTTCTCCTCAACCTCTCTTTTCTTGAAAAATGTTTCCACTGGTTTGCAAGACGCATAGGGTGGCTGGGTCATGTATGAAATGTCTCTGACTTATCCAGTTCAAAATCACGACTTGCAGCATCTGCTGAATGAAAGATAAGCTAGCTTTCCTCAGGTTTAAAGTGGCTGACTGCAGAGAACTGAGACAGAATGTCTTCTGGCTGCTGGTTTTCCTTCTAACAGAGCTCCTCTCTTTCTTATTCACAGCCCACTTTTTGCAGCTACCTGATAACCAACTCCATATGTGTTGGCACGCAAAGGACCTTTGTAATTGATAACTGACCACTAGTTCACAAACCAATTAGCTTCACTTGTAAATAATACTTTTGCTGCAATTCATTTCCACATCGTTAGAACCCACAACTACACAAACAAGGTGCGTAAAAGATATTGAATTCCTTGCTTTCAATCTTAGAAAATCCCTAAGTTTGAACATAGGTATGTCTTGTTTCAGTCCACAGTTGCAAAAAGCACAAAAAACAAAAAAAGACATGGTATTTACAAAACTGCCTTTTATACAACAGCAGCTTATCATGGGGAGCATAGGATTAAATTTAGCAATTGCTTGGAGAGTGCTAGATATGAGCTGCAAGAGCAGGCAGTAAAAACCATCAACATGACCACACTCCCCCGAGAATGACATGTTTACCTTCGAAGAGGTTACTCACTCAGTCCATTTAGAGATCATCTGGAAGATCACCAGCATTACCCTTAATGCAGTCTCCCTGGTCAACACTCTCACCAGCTGGTGGACTTTCTGGACGACTGGAGAGCTCATAATAACTCTGCCGATAAATGTGTTGAGTGGCAAAACCCATGATCAGAGCGGCAGCACAGCAGAAACCCAGCCTTTCTTCATGCCAATGTCAGTAAACAGATTGCATGGTTTGGTGTTTTGCTGCATATTTCAGGTCTAAGTCTGTTTAATCTCAAATACTAATGCTGCTGGAGCCCAGGGAACATTCTGTAAGAACTTGTTATTGCTATATACTCTTGCTCATCCACAAAACCGTAAGATCACAAGAGATGAAATAGGCCATTCAGCCCATTGAGTCTGCTCAGTTATTCAATGAGATCATGGCTAATCTGATCATCCTCAACTCCACTTTCCTGCCTTTTTTACATAACCCTTGATTCCCCTTACAGATTAGAAATTGTTTTTTTCTTAGTCTTGAATAAACATAATGACCCAGCCTCAACAGGTCTCTGTGGTAAAAAAAATTCCACAGATTCATTACCCTCTGAGAGAAGAAATTCCCCCTGATCTCTGTCTAACCTGTGCAACCCCTTATTCTGAGATTATGCCTTGTGATCCTAGAGTTTCCTACAAGGGTGACAACCTATTCCAAATGTAAATATGAGGGTAAAGTCTCCGCTCAATTTCAGCTTGCTCCATGCGATCATGTAGATGTAACATTATGTGTGTTTCTAATGTTAATCCCATTACTCTGCCACAATATTCGGAATGTATGGTTTAATGTAGTTGTACAAAATCCCTCTGTATTTTTCTATTGCTTAGTAAGTACTAGTGTTTGTTGAATCAAACAAAATGCTTAATAGCAAAAGCTTGATACATATGGCAGTTTATTTATGCACATACGTGCATCTTAGAATCAGACAGCACCTATCATTCTGTCAACCCATCAGTATCATCATCATTAATCAACTTGTCTTGTCCATGAAGCTTATTTGAAAGCCATCTAATTAGTCCCACTGCCCCTACTTTTGTAACCTCTGTTTGGTGATCCAAATTGTATTTCAGACAGAAAAAATGATTTAATTCAACTTAGAAGTTGCTCTGGCATGATTTGGGAACCTATGTAATACTTGAAGCAAAGCTAAATCTATTTTTAACCAAGATATTAACTGCCCAAACTTGTTTACCTCCCACATGTTACCTAGTAGAGCTGCCAACTCTGAAGTTATTGACCCTTTGATTGAATCATCACATTGAAAGCCTGACCACCACTTGGAAGAAATGGGCCTTTGTTCGAGTGGCAGGCAGTGACCA
Source organism: Rhincodon typus (assembly GCF_021869965.1). Taxonomy (NCBI): domain Eukaryota; kingdom Metazoa; phylum Chordata; class Chondrichthyes; order Orectolobiformes; family Rhincodontidae; genus Rhincodon; species Rhincodon typus. The sequence goes on from NC_063341.1 coordinate 72,541,679, forward strand.
CATGGGTAGCGCTGGGACCATGTTCGAACCCTAGCTGTTCACAGTACACATGAATGACTGCATAGAATTCCTATAGTGTGGGTGCAGGCCATTCGGCCCATCGAGAGCACACTGACCCTTGAAAGGCATCCACCCCATCCCTGTAACCCTGCATTTCCCATGGGCAATTTAGCATGGCCTGATGAAGGAGCAGCATTCAGAAAGTTTGTGATTTCAAATAAACTTGTTGGACTATGACCTGGTTTTGTGTGACTTCTGACTTTGGAAGGTCGGTGTGGACTCAATGGCCTCTCGATCCACTCTGTAGGTATTCTATGATCTGACTACACCAGGTGCTAATCTACAAGGGTGGAACTTGAAGCCACAACCTTTTGTCTCAGAGAAACATCATGGAACAAAACAACTCTTACTTACTTACTCTTGCTCACTGTAGTTCCTCACAGCTGCTTGAAGTATCCCTTGGAGCAAGACTATGAATTGAAGCTGTAGCCTTGCGCTCTCAGTAGCTCAGCTACAGGCTGCCTTGATCAAACTAACTGCTGAAGAAACAACAGCAAAAAGGTGACTTTACATCCAAAAATGTGTAAGTTGACAAATGTTTTAAGTGTTTTTAAATTCCTGGCATTAAAAGCAGTGATCGGAAATCACACCTTTGGGATAGTCTATAACATAACCGATGTTTCTCGTTCACAGCTTGGTACCTCACAACTCATGCGGCATTTACAAATTACTTTAGTATGGATCCAATGCTTCCATGTTACAGATCTATGAGCTAATCACCATTCTGCTGCAGTTTATAAAGATTTGCAGGCTTGATTTTCCACTTGGTAGAGTAACAGAGGTGTTCTGCAATGTAATGTGCTAGTAAATCCATCAAAATGCTTCTTTATATTCATGTAGTGGCTCAGTATTAAATCCACCAGTTGAACTTTGGCAGCTGATCAAATTTTACTCATAGACTAGACAATTAATGACGTTAATGAGCCAAAATCAAGCCTCATTACCCTTAAACAACGCAAATGGACGAAGGAAGACTTCAAGCCAATGCTTACCATCACCTGAGGACTGCTTGGAAATCTGTCATCTGCCTTAAACCTCCATAGAACAAGGATTGAGAGTGTATGAAGAAAGGAGGCATAGATACATATGTGGTCATCAAATTAAAATTTACGGATTCAGTGAAGGTTACAATAGTGGTGACATTGCAAAGTGTACTTAATTGTCTGTAAAGAGCTTTGGGAAAGTCTGAAGTGGTGGCAAGTCCTGTACAAATGCGAGTGTTTCTTTAACAGAGATGCAGAATATAAAAGCATCTGTCTGCTCCCCAAGCCTGAACAGCTCTACACGCTGATCGCAATCATCTATCACAAACGATAGGGTACTGTCATATCTAGGAGGGATTCAGACACAGGCATTCAGTCAGACTCCCACAGATGGTGGTCTCGCGCCATTGATTCCTCAGCCAAGAGCATCTATTGAATGTCTGAACGTGCAGTTTCTCTCAGACTGAGTAGGATTATGGTGAAACCGCATGAGGGTAAAACTAGTCTGTCTCATGTTGGTGGACAGATAAATACGTGGTGGATTTTGCTCCACAATGGTTGACCTCCTGATTACAATGATCCAATTATCCTTGATGTACCTTTTCTGTCACCTCCTGCACATATTAGAAAATATCGGAAGAATTATGATGCCACACACAGGCAATATTCTAACTGAAAGTCAAGATCATGTGAGCTTTTATCGTTCTGATGCATAAGGTTTCTCTGTCTTCCATAAGCATAGAGTCATAGAGTCATACAGCACAGAAACAGACCCTTCGGTCCAACCAGCGCATGCCGAACATAATCCCAAACTAAACTAGTCACACTCACCTGCTCCTGCCCCACATCCATCCGAACCTTTCCTATTCGTGTACTTATCCAAATCATTTTTAATCGTTGCAATTTTGCCCACATCCACCGCTTCCTCAAAAAGTTCATTCCACACACGAACCACCCTCTGTGTAAAAAACCCGCCCCCATGTCTTTTTTAAAGCTCTCTCCTCTCACCTTAAAAATGTGTTGCCCTAGTCTTGAAATCCCCTATCCTAGGGAAAAGACACCTACCATTCACCATTATGATTTTATAAACTTTTATTGGGCCACATCTCAATGTCTTACACTCCAATGAAAAAGTCCCAGCCTATCCAGTCTTTCTTTATAACTCAGGCCTTCTATACCAGGAAACATCCTGGTAAATCTCTTCTGAACCCTCTTCAGCTTAATAATATCCATCTGAGGAAACAATGAAAACTATCCTTCAGTTTGCAGTTGGGTTTGAGGGACAGTGTAGGAGATGTGTATCTTCTTCAAAATTGTCTTCTTTAGAAATGCAACTGTTGTACACTCTACACAAATGCGTGTGAGTGTAGACATAAGGGAACTAATGATATTTGACCAATGAGGATAGAACAAGAGGCCATAAGGGTAGAATTAGCAAATCTCAAGTAAGTCAGAAGATTTGAGGTTCCTTTTCCTCATGTGTCAGTGGATATGAAGAACAGTAGCAAGTCAACAGATGACTTCATTTATCCCCTCAGAAACAAAAGGAAGGGGAAAGGCTTCCTCTTATCACACTGATCATGACCTGCTGAAGTGATGAAGTTCTTCTGAAAATGGAGTCACCATCATAATGAGGGGAATGAAGCTGTTCCACTAACATGTACTAAGGAAGTATATCTGATAGAATGCTTTCTATGCTCCTGCAATTTTGAACTGCAGCAAAGTTATCAGGTTTAGGTAAGAGACAAATGATCAGGAGAATTCTGTGAAGGTTTGCTTGGTGTTTTTTGTTGATCAGTAAGGTTTTCTTAAATGGTTGAGTAATTTGGCTGGTCACTCACTGAAACAGAGAATAACACAGTTATACTGTTTGTATGGCATCAGATTACATTCCTGTTTTGTGCTGAATATATATGAACATACTTTTTTTTATGATTCAATAAATATCTGGAATTAAGAATCTAACAATGACCATGAGTCCATTGTCGATTGTTGGAAAAAAACCCATCTGGTTCACTAACATCCTTTAGGGAAGGCATCTGCCATCCTTACCTGGTCTGGCCTACATGTGACTCCAGACCAACAGAAATGTGGTTGACTCTTAACTGTCCTCTGGGCAGTTACGCATAGGCAGTAAATGCTGGCCTAGTCAGCAACACCCTCAGCCCGTGAATGAATAAACAAAAAAGTTGTGGGACATGGGAATTGCTGTCTGGGCCAATATTTGTTGCCCATCCCAGTTGCCTTTGAGAAGGTGGTTGTGAGCTACCTACCTAAACCACTGCAGTCCATGTACAGTAGGTGGACCTGTTAGGATGGGAATTCCAGATTTAAAACAGAGGCACAGAAGGAACGGTGACACATTTCCAAGTCAGGATGGTGAGTGGCTTGGAGGGGAACTTGCAGGGGAACTTGCAGGGTTTGGTGTTCCCATCTAACTGTTGCCCCCGTCTTCTTAGGTGGAAGTGGTCGTGGGTTTGGAAGGTGCTGTCCAAGGGTCTTTGGTGAATTTCTGCAGTGCATCTTGTAGATAGTACACACTGCTGCTATGGAGCGTCGGTGGTGGAGGGAGAGGATGCTGTGGATGTGGTGTTAATCGAGTGGGCTGCTGCTTTGTTCTGGATGGTGTCAAGCTTCTTGAGTGTTGTTGGAGCTGCACACATCCAGGCAAGTGGGGAGTATTCCTCACACTCCTGACTTGTGCCTGGTAGATAGTGGACAGGCTTTGGGGAGTCAGGAGATGAGTTACTCGCTGCGGTATTCCTAGCTTCTGAACTACACTTATAGCCACTATATTTACATAGCCAGTTCAATTGAGTTTTTTGTTGATGATAGCCCTCAGGATTTTGATAGTTAGGGATTCATTGATGGGAACATTGTTAATGATGTTGTGATGGAAATAGAAAGAGATGAAGGCCATTTGGCTCCTCAGACCTACTCTGTCATTCAATTCGATCATGTCTGATTAATTTGTGTTTCAAACTCCACATTCCCGTCTACCCTCAATAACCTTCAACTCCCTTGCCTAACAAGAATCTGTTCACCTCCCCCTGGAAAGTATTCAATGACACTCACTGCTGAGGTTCCAAAGTTACCCAGCCCTCTGAGAGAAAATTGCTCGTCATCTCCGTCCTGAAAGGCAGCTTCCTAATTTTAAAACAGTGTCCCTCCCACCCCGTCCCCCGTTCTGAACTCACCCACAGGAGGAATCATCTATTCCATGTCCACTTCGTCAAGGCAATTTAGGATCTTATACACTTCACAAGTCACTCTTCGTATCCTGATATCCTCAGAACACAACCCAATCATTTCGTCTATCAATGTGGTGAACATCCTGTTTCACACCTCCAACACATTCACATCTTTTTTTTATATGAGGAGACCAGACTAATCACAGTATTCGAAGTGCGTTCTCAACAATGCCCTGTATAACTGATGCATAACATCCTTATTATTATGTTCAATCCTTCTGGTAATGGAGGACATTATCATTAGCTTTACCCATTATCCTTACCGATTACCTGCTATACCTGCACATTAACTTCTTGTGACCCATGCATGAGACGACTCAGACCCTCTGCACCTTTAGATTGGCAGTCTCTGTTTAAGTAATACTCTGATGTTTTTTTTTCATTCCTCCTGCCAAAGTAAAGCGCTAAATATTTTCCCACATGATACATCCTCTGCCAGATCTTTGCCCACTCACTCAGCCTATGTATATCCATCTGCAAACTCCTTATGTCTTTTTCACAACATACTTGCCTACTTATTTTTGTGTCAGTTGCGAAATTAGCTCGAAGATGTCACTCACTTTATTTAAGTAATTAATGTAAATTGTAAAATATCTGAAGCTTCATAATTGGAGGTAAAAAGAAACGGTATAGTTTTACTGTAATCACAGGCACAACTACGGTTAGGAGATAAGAACATGTCTTAATATGATTGGATAATATAACATTAATTAATTTGAACATGACTGGGTAATATAGTGCACTAACTTGAAATGTGAATTATGTGAATACAGTTGGGTAGAGATTTGAAACAAAAACAGAAATTGCTGGAAAACCTCAGCAGGTCTGGTAGCATCCATGGAGAGAAAGTAAATTCACACTTCATGTCCAGTGACCTTTACTCAGAACTGATGGTAGCTAAGAAAGTGTTGGTTTTAATACAGCAGGCTCATGAGGGGGTAAGGAGCAAATGATAGGTGTGGATAGAGCCCAAAGAGAGAGAAGAACAGCTGGACAGATAAAGGAGAGGATAACGATTAGCCTGGGAGAATGGGGACAATTAGCGGCTAACAATGAGTTGTATATAAAAGCAGACAATGTGATAAAGGCATGATGTGCAGGCTTTGGGGTAAGGACATGGGAGAAGGTGACTCAAACCCTAAAATTGTTGAACTCTGTATTGAGTCCAGAAAGCTGTAGAGTTCCAAAAGGGAAAATGAGATGCTGTTCTTCCAGCTTATGCTGATTTGAGTGAGTAAATTGATAACCTTTTGATTGTAAATTATTATCTGTAAGAATAGTTGATTGGAAGCTTGTTGACTGTAAGAATGGTATAAAACCTTTGTTCTTACAATAAATTTTTGGGCTACACTCCATTTCCTCGACATGTACATGCCCCCATACTTGCATGAATAAATGTTTAAACAAAATAACCTGAAGCTTATCTGGTCTAAGAGGAAATAAAGGGTTAAACTCACCAACTTCAACTAATTTTCAGCTACATATTTACCCTTATTTTAGTTCACAGCATTAGTTGTAGACCCAACTTCCTCCCCTTCAAACCAGTTGTAAAATTCAATCATATTGTGGTTGTTGCAAGCCAGGTGTGCCTTTACTCTAAGGTCACTAAAAATCTAGTTACAGTAAACGTTAATATAACCTACTCTCTGGTTGGTTCAAGAACATTCTGCTCTAGGAATCTATCTCGATAGTATTTTATCAACTCGCTAAACTGCCACTCTGACTCTTGAAGTTTGCATGTAGATTAATGTCGCCTATAATTATTGCCGAATGTGTATCCCAACGCCCAAACTTTCTTTTTGTACACTTTGTCCAACATTGTTGTTGCTCTTAAGGAGGCTGTAAATCGCTCCCACCAGTTAATCATTGAGTATTGGGGCTCAAAATAGGAGGCTGATGAATTCATCCAAAAAGCCACCAGAAGGAGAAAATTCAATCAAGGGGTTTTGGGGTGAGGAGAGCCAGCAGAGCAAGGTCATCCCCTGCAGCAGAATGCGCAGAACTCGTGCGGAACTCAATAGGATCTCTGCTATGCCTGCTGATGATAGGATCGCAGTTGAACCGATCATCAGCAAATCTGGGAGGGAGCCAACCTGTAAGCGAAAAGCAGTGAGCTGTTTGGCAAGTAAATGATGGACATGGGGGAGGTTCTTGCGGGAGGACCCTGGAGGAGGCAATGATACCTTTTGCTGAGGTGTTGGGCTATTACCAGGGGCTGGGGGATATGCCTTTTGTTGGGAGCCATGCCCTTGTTTCCAGGAAGTGGGGATGTGACAATTCAGAGAAACATAAAATCCCTACAGTGCAGAAAGAGGCTATTCAGTCTATCGAGTCTGCACTGACCACCCCCCCAGCCTTTTCCTTGTAATCCCACATTCGTCATGGCTAACCCACCTGGCCGGCACATCACTGGGCACTATGGGCAATTTAGCATGGCCAATCCACCTAAACTGTACATCTTTAGTGTGTGGGAGGAAACCCACGCAGACACGGGGAGAACGTGCAACCTCCACATAAAACATAATAGGCACTGAGCATAAAACATGCCCTCTTTCTTCAAAATTGTTGCTTTGTGGGATGTAGAATGCCACTGGCAAGGTTCAGCATTGGTTGTCCATACCCCATTGTCCTTGAGAAGGGGGCAGTGGGGAGATGATGTTTTGAACTACTGCAGTCAGTCCATGTCATTTGACTTCTCCTCTTTGCCCAGGCCATTTCAGAAGCTGGTTAAGAATCAATCAGGTTGCTGTAGGCCTGGAGTCACATGTGGCCAGGCTGGAAATGTTTGGCAGATTTTGGGGGTGGCATGGTGGCTCAGTGGTTAGCACTGCTGCCTCACAGCACCCAGGACCTGGGTTCAATTCCACCCTCAGGCAACTGACAACGTGGAGTTTGTACATTCTCCCCGTGTCTGTGTGGGTTTCCTCTGGGTGCTCCAATTTCCTCCCACAGTCCAAAGATATGCAGGTTAGGTGGATTGGCCATGCTAAATTGCCAATAGTGTTCAGGAATGTGTCAACTCAGTGGGTTATGGGGGGGATGGGTCTGGGTGGGATGCTCTGAGGGTCAGTGTGGATTGGTTGGGCCAAAGGGTCTGTTTCCACATAGTGGGGATTCTATTAATTTCCTCAAAGAACCTTAGTGAACTAAAAGATCTTTAAATCCCTCCCAATAGTCGATTCACAGTCACCATTGCTAAAATGACCCTTTTATTTTAGTTTCATTAAATTTATAAATTCATTGAAATGAAATTCCTTCATCAACCTGGTGGGATTTGAATAGAAACCCTCAAGAGCATTAACCTGGCCCTCTAAAGTACTGGTACAAATCTGATATAGGAAGGATATTATTCAATTGGAAAAGGTGCAGAAATGATTTACAAGGATGCTACTGGGTCTGGAGGGTTTGAGTTATAAGGAAAGGCTGGATAGGCTGGGACTTTTTTTCACTGGAGCACAGGAAGTTGAGGGCTGACCTTATCGAGTTTTATAAAATCATGAGAGGCATAGATAAGGTGAATTGTATCGGTCTTTTCCCTCAGGCAGGAGAATTCAATACGAGAGGGTTTATGATGAGAAGGGCAAGATTTAAAAGGGATCGGAGGGGCAAATTTTTCACACTGAAGATGGTGTATATATGGAATGAACTGCCAGACGAAGTGTTGGATGCAGGTATAGTTCCAACATTTAAAAGATATTTGGACAGTACATGAATAGGAAAGGTTTAGAAAGGTATGGGCTAAACACAGGCAAATGGGGCTTGTTTAGTTTGGGAAATCTGGTTGACATGAACGAGTTGGACTGAAGGGTCTGTTTCTCTGCTGCATAACACTATGACTCACTGAAAGAGCTAGCCATGGGGAAAGGGTGCCACACTGGTGTCAGATGGCATTCTCTACTGCTATTAAAGTTGAGACACACTTTTCTGACCTATAAGGGCTTGATGCTACTATTGGGCATTCAAGGGTAAAAGCGTTCCAATTGCAAAGCACTGGCTTCCCTCACACAGCGCAAACTGAAAACCTTCGTAGAATACCTTCAATCTGAAATGAGCTAAAGAGGCTTAACTTGATCTTCGTAACTTTTAAAATTAATTTCTGGAGCAGAATAATTTTACCTCCAATTTTATTGAAACCAAAGAACTTCTGTTTTGCCTAAAGACAACTGGGAAATTCAATGAAGTTGAGATTCTTCTCAAAAATATACAGGGAATTACAAAAAAAATTGTAAGCATAAGGGAGAGATCAAAGTCACATCTGTGGTCAATTATCAAACTCCCTAAATGCTTGCTCTCATATATATTTTATTTCTCTGTACGGATCTACACATGGCCATTGGCATCCTTCCCGATATTGGTTCGTGGGTCACAAATCTCTTAATCATGAGGAGCAGGAAGAGGCCATTCAGCCCTTCAAGTCAGTTGTAAGAACACAGGAAATAGGAGCAGCTGTAGGCCATCCGGCCCCTCAAACCCTGCTCTGCCATTCAATAAGATCACGACTGATCTTTTTTGTAGACTCAGCTCCACTTACCCACCAATTCACCATAACCCTTAATTCCTTTACTAATCAAAAACCTATTTTTGCCTTAAAAACATTTAATGAGGTAGCCTTAACTGCTTCACTAGGCAGGGAATTCCACAGATTCACAATCCTTTGGGTGAAGAAGTTCCTCCTCAACTCAGCCTTGAATCTGCTCCCCTTTATTTTGAGGCTATGCCCCCTCATTCTAGTTTCACCTGCCAGTGGAAACAACCTCCCTGCTTCTACCTTATCTATTCCCTTCATCATTTTATATGTTTCTATAAGATCTCCCCTCATTCTTCTAAATTCCAATGAGGATTCAATCTCTCCTTATAAGTCAACCCTCTCAGCTCTGGAATCAACCCAGTGAATGTTCTCTGCACCCCCTTCAGTGCCAGTACATCCTTTCTCAAATAAGGATCCCATTAGCCCATGGCTGATGTGCGTCTCAACTCTACCTAAATATTTTGGGCTACGTTCTTAAATAAATTACCTAGCAAATGCCAGTCTATCTGAACCTCTGCTTCAACAGCTTCTTCAGAAGAGAAAGGAAGTGTGAAATAAACTTTCAATTTCCTCTATATTTTGCTTGAAGAAATACCTCCTGATATTGTCCATGAATGGCCCAGCTCTCATTATAATGTTATGCTCGTTTCTTCTTGATTCTTCCATCACAGGGACCATTTCTATCTATGTACCGTATTAAAACGTTTTGTTATCTTAAATAGCTCAATTAGGTCAAGCTTTAATTTTGTTTATTTTAAAGAATATGAGGTTATTCAACGTGCCTCAAGTATTAAAGGACTGACATTCCATTGCACAGCTGAGACTGTATCTCAAATAAAATTTTTAAAAACTCATTCACAGGATGAGGGTGTCACTGCCCGGGCAGCATTTATTGCCTATCCTTAATTGCCCAGAGGGCAGTTAAGAGTCAACTGCATTGCTGTGAACCTGGAGTCACATGTAGGCCAGACCAAGTAAAGATGGCAGTTTCATTCCCTAAAAGGCACTGGTGAACCAGATGGGCTTTTCCCCAAGCAATCAGCAATGGATTCACGGTCATCATTAGACTCTAAATACTAGATATTTATTGAATTCAAATTCTACCATCTGCCGCGCTGGATTTGAACCTGGATTAACAGTCCAGTGATAATACCACGAAGCAATTGCCTCCCCTTCATGTTAAACTCATGTAAGGGAGTTATCAAGAAAAGTGAAGCCATCAGTCTTTGAGCAAGAGCGAAAGAGAAGAAGTGATAGACAACTGATAGTGGTTTAACCTAAGGGTCACCATGTGTCAGGCAAGAGGAAGAGTATGACAAGGGGAGTCCTTCATAAGATTGTCAGCCAGTGCATGAATTGAACCTACACTATTGGTATAGCTCTGCATCTTAAACCTGTCAGCCAGTCAACTGAGCTGTACGGCCCCAAGGAAGCTACCTAGTGTCCTGACAAATATTAATCCCTCAATCAACAAAGCAGATTGTCTGGTCATTATCACCTTTGCTGTTTACAGGATAAGTATTAAAATTAGCCTCAGAACCTCTGGAATACTGTCAAACCACTCTCGCTAGAAATGTTTGGTTGTGGAGTTACACTTTACCTATAGCTGAATAGCTAACAAAATATTATTGTCTGTGTATTGCCTTTAAGGAAGTTCACCTTTAAAGAGTCCATGTGCTGTGTGCAGACAATGCTGTGACTCTGCCTGCTGTTTAATACACTGTGGGTTTGCAAGCTGCTCACTCAGATATCAGTTGGTTTGCTGAAATCTCTACTTAATAATTTGTAATCAGTTCTACTATTTTAAATAAATTAACCCACAGAGTTAATCATTCCCTGAATAGTGTTTGTTTATTAGACCATTTTTAATATGATAAATATTACCACTGTGGCCCATATATCAAGAGTAGCCTGAGAGTATTTGCCAAGAAACATCAGTGATCTCAGAGTCCTCAGTAGAAAGAATATGTGTGATGGTGTCTCCACAGATTGAGAGGTTAAATGTTAGCAAGTGGAAAGAGAAGAGTCCAGGAATATTGTATAAAGTTCAGTGTTTTTTTTTGAAAAGTCTAACAATGGCCGGGTTTGTGTACATGTAAACATCTGAATCTCATGTTATTGTTCATTAATTAACCAATAGGTGCACGAGGTCAAGCGATGTTGCCTAAAGGTTAAGTTGCTGACTACCTCACCTGAACTTAAAATCAAATAATTTGGAAAGCTAAATATAATGGCAAAGTCATTGAGTCATAGAGTTGTACAGTGTGGAAACAGACTCTTCGGTCCAACTCGTCTATACCGACCAGATATCCTAAATTAATCTAATCCCATTTGCCAGCATTTAGCCCATAACCCTCTAAACCCTTCCTATTCATGTACCCATCCAAATGCCTTTTAAATGTGTTAATTGTACCAGCCTCCACCACTTCCTCTGACAGCTCATTTCATACACGCACCACCCTCTGTGTGAAAAAGTCACCCCTGAGGTCCCTTGCAAATCTTTCCCCTCTCACGAGAAAGTCTAGTTGCTCCGCACAGGAACAATTTTCATGATAAACAGTATCTTAAAATGTTCTTTTTCAATCGAGTACCAGAGTAAAGTGGCAGATAATTGCAGAGGAGCAGTAAAGATTTACTGGTGCCGGAGATCGATGCCCTACAGGAGAAACAACGTGCACTTGAGAAGCAACCAAACTAAAAAGCAGGACAATTCAGAGGCTGCTTAAGATTAGTCTATAGACTGGTGTTTGCTTTAATTAGGACGCCTACAGAATGTAACTGTTGGTAACATAAAATACCCGGTGGCTTCATCATGCAGATGATGATGTGCTTTGATAAGGAATGTACAGTTACGAATGTTCCCTACACATGATGCTGCATTAGATTAGAAATTTAATGTCACTGTTTAAGGTGATCAGCAGTGAAAGGCAAATCATCTGTGTGCACATTGGCCATTATAAGACATGGGACTTATAGACCACTGGAGGGAGCACATTGACCTAAACCAGGCCAATGGAAATCTCCTCTCCATACTGTTCTCAATGCAATGGTTAAAGTGTAAGGTCAAGTTGCTTAAACTTGGTGTTATTTCCATGAATGTAGAAGATTGAGGGGGTTAATATGTTCTAAAACATTCAAAATGTTAATTGAGAAACAGAATATCTCACATGCTGTAAATTGGAAAGCAAGCAATAAAATTGGAAGGCAAACAATATGTCACTCCTTATTGTGGAGGTGCCAGTGTTGGACTGGAATGGGCAAAGTCAGAAGTCGTACAACAGCATGTTACTTGCCATCGCAAACTTTTGGAGCACTGTTCCTTCATCACCTTAGGAACATTAACATACAGACGGATCTGGGCATACAGGTCCACAGTTCCCCAAAAGTGGCAACACAGGTGGCCAAGGTGATTAAGAAGGCATATGGCATGCTTTCCTTCATCGCCCAGGGCTTTGAGTACTAGAGTTGGCAAACATGTTGCAGTTATATAAACCCTTGTTCGTCCTCATTTGGAGTATTGTGTGCAGTTTTGGTCACCACATTACCAGAAGGATGTGGAAGCTTTGGAGAGAGTGCAGAGAACTCGTCCTCACACTCAACAACTTTTCTTTCAATTCCTCCCACTTCCTACAGACAAAGGGGGTAGCCATGGG
>NC_063341.1:72557153-72566841 GCF_021869965.1 Rhincodon typus
CCTATGATGCTGCTTGGCCTGCTGTGTTCATCCAGCCCTGCACCTTGTTGTCTCAGGTTCACCAGGATGTTGCCCAGTCTCGAGGGCATTGGCTATGGGGAAAGGTTAAAAAAGACTAGGATTGTTTTCATTGAAAAGATGGCGGCTGAGAGGATGCCTGATTGAGGTCAACAAAATTATGAGAGTCATAGATAGATTGGATAGTCTGAGGCTTTTTCCCAGGGTTGAAGTTTCAATTACAAGGGGGCATAGGTTCAGGGTGAGAGGGCAAAAGTTTAAGGGAGGTGTGTGGGGAAAGTTTTTCACGCAGAGAGTGGTAGGAGCCTGGAATGCACTGCCAAAGGAGGTGTTGGAAGCGGGCACATTGGTGACATTTAAGAGGCATCTGGATGGTTACATCAATAGGGAGGGATTAGAGGGATATGGACTGAATAAGAGCAGGAGGTTTGTTTTTTAGTTTAGTCAGGGCATGATGATTGGTTCAGGCTTGGAGGGCCGAAGGGCCTGTCCCTGTGCTGTCCTTCTCTTATGTTCTTTTGTTCTATTTACTGAACAGGAAGTGCATCAGACTGATTCCTGGGATGGCGAGGCTGACCTCCCAGAGGAAGGAGTTTGGAAGGTCAGGTAATCAGATAGAAACTTATAAAACACTTAAAGGGATAGACAAAGGAAATGCAGGAAGGATTTTTTTTAATAGAATCCCTACAGTGTGGAAACAAGTCCTTCGGCCCAACAAGTCCACACCGACCCTCAGAGCATCCCACCCAGACCCATCCCCCTACAAACCCACCTAAGCTCCATATCCCTGAACACTATGGGGCAATTTAACATGGCCAATCCACCTACCCTGCACATCTTTGGACTGTGGGAGGAAACCGGAGGAAGCCCACGCAGACACAGGGAGAATGTGCAAACTCCACCCAGACAGTCACCTGAGGGTGGAATCGAACCCAGGTCCCTGGCGCTGTGAGGCAGCAGTGCTGCCTGGTTGTGAGGTATAGAACCAGGGGAGGTAGTCCCAGAATAAGGGGTAAATCCTTAACTCAGAGGGTGGTGAATCTTTGGAATTTTCTACCCCAGAGGTTAATGGAATTTCAGATATCAAGTTGATGACAGAGATTATTAGTTTTTTTTATTCACTCATGGGATGTGGGTGTCACTGGCTGGCCAGCATTTATACCTGTCCCTCGTTGCTCCTTGAGAAGGTGTTAATGAGCTGGTTTCTTGAACGACTACAGTCCATGTGTTGTAGGCAGACCCACAATGTCCTTAGAGAGGCAATTCCAGAATTGTGACCCGTAACAGTGAAGGAACGGCAATATATTTCCAAGTCAGGATGGTGAGGGGCTTGGAGGGGAACTTGCCGATGGTGGTGTTCCCATGTGTCTGCTGCCGCTGTCCTTCTAGATGGAAGGATGTGGGGACATGGACTGGATTATTGTTTTGAGGTAGATAATCAATCCATAAAGCTTTGGCTGGATAAATGCAGGAAGGTTGTTCCTGGGGACTCCAGAACTAGGGATCACAGTCTAAGGATACAGGGTGAGCCAATAAGGAGTGAGATGAAATCGAAATGAAACTGTTCACCCAGAGAGTGGTGGGCCTGTGGAATTCCCTGCCACAGAAGGTGATTGAGGCCAAAACATTGGCTGTTTCAAGAAGGAGTCAGATATATTTCTTAGAGATGGAGGATTTGGGGAGAAAGCGGGGACAGGATCCAGAATTGGATGATCAGCCCTGATCACATTGAATGGAAGAGCAGTCTCAAAGGGCTGAGTGGCCTCGTTCTGGACCTATTTGATTTGTTTCTGTGGATGGGCAATTTATGCTGACTCAGCCAGAGCTGCTCACACTTACTGACTGAATTAAGAAAAAACATTCAGATGGAAGGGCTTGAGCTCCAAATCTCAGTCAAATCACAGGGCCAGAGAGTGAGACATTACATAGCAGTAACGACAAAGAAATTCATTTAAGCCTGGATCCTAGGGTCACATGAATGCCAGTTGCAAGATTTGCAATGGCATGAAGAGGAGTGCTCATGTTCACCCAATTTCAACGCAGGCCACGTCATCCTGGCTGCCGAGAAAAAAAATCAAAAACTGAAATAAAAGCATACCGACAGTAATAGCTTTAAAATTCCAAGTGTTTACCACCAAAAACGATGCTGAGTTGAAGCCTGTCACGTTGCTCATATAACAGCCCAGATTTTCCTGTCAAAATAATGGTGAGGTCGACGATGCTTCCTGTTATTTGTAGGTAAATGGTATGGCAACTTCAGGTGACAGGATGTCCCTGTGATGATTCTTGGCTGTCCACTTTGCAAAAATAAAAGTACCTTAACTGTCTGGCTCATCATCGAAATGCACCAAATGGTGTGAAGTTGATTTTGTGGTTCTCCATACAGGAACTAAGTTCACCCCAGATATTTTTGTTATACTCATTCAGGACCGAGTCACCTTTCAGTGCTATGATAACTGTTCACAATCAAATAACATTTCTGTACTGTGGGAGGATATCACAACATCCAGAGATGGCACAATGGATCAGTGCTTAGCATTGCTACCTCACAGTGCCAAGGCCCTTGGCTTGGTTCCACCTTTGGGTGACTGTCTGTGTGGGTTTCCTCCGGGTGCTCTGGTTTCATTCCACAGTCTGAGGATGTGCAGGTTAGGTGGATTGGCCATGCTAAATTGTCCCATAGTGTCCAGGGATGTGCAGACTGGGTGGGTTAGCCATGGGTAATGCAGGGGCACACGCATGGAGTAGGGGAGTGAGTACGGGTGGGATGCGCTCCAGAGGGCTGGTCAACAGGCCAAATGGGCTTTTCTGCGCTGTAGGGATTCTACGTTAGGTAAAAAAAGGCAAAGGGAGCATGTGCAAACTCCACACAGTCTGCTGCACAAGGCTGGAATGGAAACTAGGCCCTGGGTGTTGTGAGGCTACAGTGCTAATCACTGAACCACCCTGTCACCCTTTGCCAATTTGAACCTCTGTCCCTTTGAGTTACAGTTGATAATCAAATTGAAGTTGCAACTCAGACTTGCCATTTCCATCTTACTTTTAAACTACTGTACCAAAGGCTACTCAGTCTACCTCTGGTAACCCTGGAAAGGCATTGCATCTTAAAAATTTAAACAATAGTTTAAGCAAACATTTCACTCAGAGATTAGGCAGTGTGGATTATCCATACTCAAGTCATAACGATATTTTCCATGACAGGATGTTGCCTCCAGTCCAGTTTCAATGCAGTGCAATGCCAGGTGCTGGACATGCATTAGGCCATAGATCCCAGCTGACTGAATTGAATAAAATTATCTTCAGTTCTTCACAATAGGCGGAGCAAGTTAGGACTCAACTCGCCCACACTTATAAAACTGAAAACAAATCATTAACCATCAGTTGTGAGTCTGCAACTGGGTGATATTTGCTGAACAACCTGATTGTGCTAATAGCTACAGTAATAATTTTAGTGGTTAGCCAATTTTTAAAGAACAAAGAACAATACAGCACAGGAACAGGCCCCTTCGGCCCTCTAAGCCTGTGCTGACACATTTTGTCCTTCCATACTGCAACTGTCTTCACTTACAGGATCCATATCCCTCTATTCCCTTCCTATTCATGTATTCGTCCAGGTGCTTCCTGAATGCTGTTATTGTGTCTGCTTCCACCACCTCCTCTGGGAGCACGTTCCAGGCATTCACCACCCTTTGTGTGAAAAATGCGCCTTACACATTTCCTTAAAACTTCCTGTGCCCCCCCACCCCTGCACCTTCAACTCTGTGTCTCCTAGTAATTGACCCCTCCACCCTCATACTTTCAACTCTATCCATGCCATTCACCATCTTATAAACTTTTATAAGGTCGTCCTTCGATCTCCTGCGTTCCAGTGAAAACAAACCCAATCTATCCAAACTTTCTTCATGGCTAAAATCCCCCATATCAGGCAACATCCTGGTAAACCTTTTCTGTACCCTCTCCAAAGGCATTCACTTCCTTCTGGTAGTGTGGTGACCAGAACTGTACGTAATATTCTGAGTGTGGCCGAACTAAAGTTCTAAAGTTTGATAATCAGTCAAGCTTGCAACATGGCTCGTTTGCACTTGCTAGTCATACAATGATATGCAAGATCCTGTTCTCTGCCAACTAAAGGAATATGTTGAGCCCTTGCACAATTTTTCAATAATCCAGGAGTTTGAGGTGCCTATATTTCCCTAGAGCGTTCCCCATGAAAATGTTTCAGCCAATCACAGCCGAGTTTCCGAACAATTGGCATCTGTCGCATAATTTGTTGTGATCATTTGAAATTTAGCATTCTTGCATTTGTCCTGATGTGTACAAGATAAAACATTTCAGCTGTATTTTCAGCAAAATTCACGACCTGTTCTATCAAGCAAAAATGCCCATGTCTCACTTCCTTTCAAAGGCAGGCATGCCCAGCAGTTGGACCAGAGGGCATAATCTCAGAACAAGGGTTTGGCTACTTAGGACAGAAATGTCATAGAATTTCTTCTCTTTGAGGGTGATGAATTTATGAAATTCTTTATCAGAAAGGGCTGTTGAGGTTTTGTTTTTATTCATTAACAGGACATGGACAATGCTGGATGGACCAGCAATTATTACCCATCCCTAATTACCCAGAGGGCAGTTAAGAGTCAACCACATTGTTGTGGGTCTGGAGTCACATGGACGCCAGACCAAGTAAGGATAGCAGTTTCCTTCCCTAAAGGACATGAGTGAACCAGGTGGGTTTTTCCAACAATCAGCAATGGATTCATGATCATCATTAGACTCTTAATTCCAGATTTCTCTTGAATTCAGATCTCATGATCTGCCTTGGCAGGATTCAAACCTGATTCCCCAGAAAATTACTGGGGTCTCTGGATTAACAGACCAGCAACAACGCAACTAGACCAATATCTCAGAGAGAGTAGGAACTGCTGATGCTGGAGTCTGAGATAACACAGTGTGGAGCTGGAGGAACACAGCAGGCCAGGAAGCATCAGAGGAGCAGGAAAGCTGTCATTTCGGGTTGGGACCCTTCTTCAGAAATGGGGAGCGGGAAGGGAGCTCAGAAATAAATAGAGAGAGGAGGGGTGGGGCTGGGGAAGGTAGGTGTGATGGTGATAGGTGAGTGCAGATAGGCAGTGGTGGGGATTGGTCAGTGAGGTGGGAGGAGCGGATAGGTGGGAGAGAAGACAGACAGGTCAAGGAGGCGGGGATGAGAGGGAGGGTTGTTCATGGAATAGGCCGGGGATGGGGAGATTTTTAAGCTAGTAAAATCCACATTGAGACCATTGGGTTGTAGGCTTCCAAGGCGGAATATGAGGTGCTACTCCTCCAGTTTCCTGGCGGCATCGTTGTGACACTGGAGGAGGCCCAGGATGGACATGCTGTCCGGGGAGTGGTAGGGGGAGTTGAAGTGGTTCACGACTGGAAGGTGTTATTGTTTGTCGCAAACCGAGCACAGGTGCTCTACAAAGTGGTCTCCAAGCCCCACCACTGCATACCTGCATTCACCTATCACCATCCCACCTACCTTTCCCAGCCCCTCTCATCCTCGCCTCCTTGACCTGTCCGTCTTCTCTCCCACCTATCCGCTTCTCCCACCTCACTGACTAATCCCCACCACTGTCCACCTGCACTTATCACCATCCCACCTACCTTCCCCCGCCCCCCCCCCCCATCTATTTATTTCAGAGCCCCCTTCCCCTTCCCCCATTTCTGAAGAAGGGTCCCGACCTGAAACATCAGCTAGACCAATATCTCCTCGGATGTTAAGGTTGAGATAGATTTGTAATCATAAGGGGATCAAGTGTCGTGGGGAAAAGACGGGAAAGTGGAGGGTTATCAGATCAGCCATGATCTCATTGAATGAAGAAGCAGACTTGATGGGCTGAATGGCCTACTCTGCTCCTACGCCTTATGGTCACATGATCTTTCCTCATTTAGAATACTAATCCAAAAGTGAAATCTAATGCTTTGGAATTCAATATCTTAATATCTTAGAATGTCTCATTGAGTCTGTTCCAGCCGTTTCAAAGTACATTCCAGTGGCTGTCACAATCCTGAGGTTTATGAGGAGTTCTGAGGAGCAAATGGACGAAAAACTACTGCCACTCATTGGTCATCAGCAGAGGAACAAAGGGAAAGGGAAAGATTTTTCTAACATATACTTCTTCGGACATTGAATTGGGGAAATATAATCCATCATGGCCCTTTAAAAATAAGGGGATTTTAGAAAAAACAATATAATGCCTACAGGGAAAAATGGAAAATGACTGGAGTTTTTGTAGAGGGCCAGCGCAGGGTTCTGGTCCAAATGGCCTCTTTCTATTTCTATGTTTTCTGTAACTGCTCGTAAATTCCCGACATGGGGAATCAACCGATGGCTCTTTTATTTGGAGACATTTAGTGAAATGCTCTGATGTGCTTGTTGGAACTACAGGAGCAGAAATAAAGGGTAATTTGCATATATTTTAACAAGATATATAAGCTCCCATTTTTAGAACCCTGGGTCTTTTGACAGCCTCTCACAGTGGATCAATGATTTTTTTTTCTGCTCTCTCCCCAATTCAGTTTCTCATGTAATTGCTCCTTGAAGGCTGACCTAAAATGGTGATAAACAGACAACTAAGACAAGCAGTTTGCTTCGAATGACATTTGTAGATGACATCTGATAAACATCTGACCATAACGCGTTTTGATGTGCTTGCTATTTTGGGACTTATTAGTTGCTGGAAGAAAGCCTTAACCCCACCTTTAAATGGAGACCAGCAATTAACATGGGACAGGCCAAGTGTTACAAATCAGTCTTAGCAATGTCTTCATTAAAGAAGGGAGTGGAAAAGTAGAATATATTAAGTGCTGATGGTACCTTTTTTTATTTCAAAGGAATATTATAACAACTTTGACTTGTTGAGATGAATACATTATTTTCACTGTTACACACAGAATAATAGAAGGATAAAGCAGAGAAAGGCACCATTCTGCTCTTTGTGATTGTACCAGTGATTGTAAGATTAATTAATTAATTAATACCACTTCCCTGTAGCCCCAAACTATTTCTCTTTTTAACTAATTATTCAGTTCTCTTTGTTAAGTCACAATAAATTTGGTTCCATGATCTTTTCAGGCAGTTCATTCTAATTCAATAATAAAAAAAATATAAAAATATCATCCTCGCCTCCCCTCTGGTATTTTTGCCATATGTTGAGCTCCCCGCTCCCAGTGGAAAATGCTTTTCTGTCCTTGTCACATCAAATCGCTTCATAATACTGGACACCCCTATTTCAATTCCTCCTCCCCTCCCTCTACTTGAAGGAAAACAGTCCTACCCTCACCGTCTTTTCTGATGACCCTCATGCCCAGTCTCATTCTTGTAAAATCTCCACTGCACCCTCTCCAAGGGGTTTCAAAATTCTTGACTGAGGTTTCTTTGGGATGTTGATCAAAATATTCTCTTTTTACGAGGGGCTAGAAGCCAGGATTCCTAATCTTAAAAAGAGATCCACACAATTCATGATGGAAGTTCAGAAGCACTTCTTCACAAATAGTAGAAGAAAGATTTTTTTTAAAAAAAGAAGCTTTTAACTTATTTAATGCAATCAATTTCTGATCAATAGATTTTTCCTAGCCATGGATAAAAGGGATATGGAGCTAAAGCAGGTAGTTAGAGTCAAGGTTAAACTACAATTACCATCAAATGCCACAATAGGCTCACACAAACATACAAACAAAGAATAAGTGTAGGCCACTCAGTCCTTCGATGCTGCTACGACATTCAATAAGATCATGGCTGATCAGATTTTAACCTCAACTCTGCATTCCTGCGTATCCTTCATAATCTTTCATTCCCTTGGTCATCAAGAATCTGTCTACTTGCCTTAAAAAGATTTAACAATTGTGCATCCACTGCCTTTTGAGGAAAGGAATTCCAAAGGTGCACTCTGTGAGAAAGAAAAAAGTTTCTTAATCTCTTTGTTAAATGGGTGACCCCTCATTTTTAAATTATGTACCCTAGTTCTAGATTCTCCCACAAAAGGAAACATTCTCTCCACATCCACCGGGATCTTATATGTTTCAATTAAGTCATCCCTGACTCTTCTAAACTCCAAAGGATACAGGCCTAGCCTGTCTAGCCTTTCCTCAAAAGGCAATTTGTTCATTCCAGGTATTAGTCAAGTAAACCTTCCTTTCATGGTGTTCCTAGCCTGTGGGGAAGACCCAGCGTGGGTGTCACATTCAAAATGTGACACAGATCGATCAATGTCGTGGCTTGGATCAACTTCATTTCTGGTATAATGCCACGACAGATGGACATCTGAAAGTTTTGAAAGGTGCCCTCACAAGAATGCGATACGATGCTCAACTCATCGATCGCCAGGTCCGATGTGCCACAGTGAAAAGCTGCAATGACCTCCTTAGAAGACAGACACAAGATATGACCTATTGAATACCCTTCGTTGTCCAGTACTTCCTCAGAATGGATAAACTACGCCATGTTCTTCCCAGCCTTCAACATGTCATCAATGACAGCAAGCATCTTGCCCAGAACTTCCCTACACCTCCATTTCTTGCCTTCAAACAACCACCCAACTTTAAACAGACCGTTGTTGGCAGAAAACTACCCAGCCTTCAGGACAACATCGACCGCAACAGCACACAACCCTATCACAGCAACCTCGGTACAGCATGTCAGCTCATTGACATGGACACTACCATCACATGAGGTAGCACCACCCACCATGTGCACAGCACATACTCATGTGACTCGGTTAATGTTGTCTGTCTCATACACTGCTGGCAAGGATGCCCCAAGGCATGGTACGTTGGTGAGACCATGCAGACGCTATGACAACGGATGAATAGACACAGCGCAACAATCGCTTGTCGGAATTGTTCCCTCTCAGTGGGGGAACACTTCAGCGGTCGAGGACATTCAGCCTGTGATCTCCGGTTAAGCATCCTCCAAGGCGGGGTCCGTGATCCACAACAACGCAGGATCACCGAGCAGAGACTGACACCCATGAGGATGGCCTCAGTTGTGACCTTGGGCTCATGTCACGTTACAGGTGACCCCACCACACTGTTCTGTATTTGTAAAATCTGACTCCCTGTCCTGTCTTGGCAGCATCATCGATAAATTGTTATGATCTCTCTATGTTAAATAGTTTGTACAGTTTTGAATTACTTATTCCACATTCTCTCACACGCACATGCACACACACACACACTCTCTCGCACAATCACACTCTTTCACACACACACACACATGCACACACACACTCTCTCGCACACACACACTCTCTCACACAAACACACTTTTTCACACGCACACTCTCACACAATCACACTCTTTCACACACATACGCACACACACACTCTCACACACACACTCTCTCACACACACACACACTCTCTCGCACACGCACACACACACTCTCTCACACAATCACACTTTCACACACACGCACACACACACTCTCTCGTACACACACACTGTCCCACACACACACTCTCTCGCACACACACACTCTCTCACACAATCACACTCTTTCACACACACACACACACACACTCTCTCTCACACACACACACATGCACACACACTCTCTCGCACACACACACTCTCCCACACACACACACACACTCTCTCGCACACACACACTCTCTCACACACACACACACA
>NC_063341.1:72569841-72587491 GCF_021869965.1 Rhincodon typus
TTTGGGGCAGGACCCTTCTTCAGAAAGACCCTTCTTCTGAAGAAGGGTCTCGAACTGAAACGCGACTTTCCTGCTCCTCTGATGCTGCCTGGCCTGCTGTGTTCCTCCAACTCCACGCTGTGTTCTCTGTCCTCTTGCATGATGTGTGGTTACCCTTGGATTAAACCACCACTGGTTGCCTGTCTCCAGTGAGAGAATAGGACAATGGCGACTTTACTTTTCAACTACCAATGATGCCAACGAGCTGAGTGATGATCCTCAATTGCAGCTGGGATTGAAACACATTAACGCAGTTGTCTGTTTCTCCGTCTCTCCGCTTTGGTGATCATGTTCCATTTTTGCTAGATGCAATGATGTTCTTACTTTGAACCAATTTTAGACTTCAATAGAATACAATCTTGAATGAAAGATGAATCATAACTAGTCTTATTAAAGGCTTAATTCAACATTAGGTAAAACAGCTCATAACCATTTATGAATTCCATCTTCCAAGCTGCCTGGCATTTGCATTTAGACACAATCAACCCAAATGATACATTGTCAGACAGTACCAGTCAAGGGAATATTCGTGACTAGGTGTTCAAGGTATTGTATGTTGAAACAGGAGTATGGCATTCAACCTCCTGAATCTGCTACGATATATTCAATTAAGTCATGGCCGACTTGGGCTTAATTCTATTTCTCCACCTTGCTCCTGTAAGCCTTTCTGAATGAAAATGTATTGATATGAGTTTCAGACTTCTCAACTGACAACTTCTCCCTCCAAATCTTCAATCTCAACACCTATCAAATCAATGTCATTTCACTTAATTATTTGAAACATCTTAGCCCATGTTTCCATTTGGAATTGGGAAAGCCTAATCTATGCCTTCTATAGCATGTACCACTTATCGCCTCACATCCCTTCCAACCCTTTCCCCTGCTGCTACTGTCCTTGTGGTTGGGGAACTTGGGGTCATTGACTGAGAATCAGGGGCAGAATGTTAGATGTTAGGAAGCACTTCTACACACAAGGTGTGGTGGATGTTTCCATAAATGGCAGTGAATTCTGAATCAGTTGTTAATTTTAAATCTGAAAGCTTTGTTAAGCAAAGGTTATTTAGGGATATAGGCCAAAGGGAGGTATGATGAGATAAGGCCACAGCTCGGCCATGATCCCACTCAACGGTCAAACAGGCTCGAAGGACTGAGTAGCCTATTCCTGTTCCCATGTTGTTAATCCCCATGTCCCTTAAATATGCATCCAGTATACACCGATGTACAGTCCACAGGAGCCATACAATAGTAATAGAAGTTAGTGTAAGATAATTGAAAATAAAACCTCTAAGCTCGTAAAGTTCTGAACTCAACTCACTCATTAATGCTGGACAAAATAACTACTCCAGTGCCAAAAGTGTTGTGATCCTTTAAGTTCTGAGGAAGGGTCAACGGACCCGAAACATTAACTCTGTTTTCTCCTCTACACATGCTGCCAGACCTGCTGAGCTTTTCCAGCAACTTTGTTTTTGTTGTGATCCTTTAAGTGATTGCTAACTTTGTAAACAAACAATCAATCATAATCTATTATTATGGATTCTTATAAAGATCAATAATTCCTTTTTCAATAGATGACCTGCTGAGGAGAAGCCATCATTACTGTTTAAAACCATTTAAAAATTTGGCATTCATAATGGGTAAAGCTATCACAATTTAATCGTCCAGCTACGTTACCTGAATCTAATGGAATACACCCATTCTATTTCAATCCAGGGTGATTGTTAATTAATAGAAAGAAGTAAGTGCTGAGATTTTTTTTTCAACTTACAAAGCTTTTTTTTATAATAACTGGAACTGTCAGTCTGTTTAAATCACAGCAAATAACATGATAGGATAAGCTGACAGGTTTTTTTTCATTTATTAATGCAGTATGACACTTTTGACAACTGGAAAAGCATTGTAATGTGTAACAACAATTATGCAATGCTGGTCAATGTAAAGCTCAAGTCATCTTTGCAGGAAACATCCCTTTGATGAATTGCTGCATTAAAAATACCTTGACATTACAGTACAACTAATGGTGATATTTGAAGATGTCAAAACATCTGATGCGTATATTTTACAAAGTTCCTGACTCCTCCACAGATTTTCTCCAGTGGTCATGGGCTCTCCAAGGAGGTGTAATTCCTTCACTGCAGCACAGACGTTCCCCCTTGTGGGACAGTCTCGAACAAGAGGGCATAGATATAGATTGAGACGAGGTAGGTTCAAAACTGAGATGAGGAGAAACTACTTCTCTCAGAGGGTTGTGAATCTGTGGAACTCACTGCCCCAGAGTGCAGTGGAGGCAGAATCAATCAACAAATTCAAGAAAGAAATCAATATGTTTCTGATGAAAGGTTGGATAAAAGGCTACGGGGAGCAGGCAGGAAAGTGGGATTGAGACCAGGATAAAATCAGTCATGTAGGAGCAAATTACCACTGATGCTGGAATCTGTGCTGGAAGCAACAAATGCTGGTGAGCACAGTAGGTCAGGCAGCATCCTCAGAGAGAAAGCAAGCTAATATTTCGAGTCGGGATGACTCTTCATCAGATCTGACAGAGGGGGCAGCATTTATGCTACAGCTGGGAGGGGGCAATAGAGGGGGTAGTGGTGGGGAGAAAGGGTGGTTATAATTCAGATTAAATGATCAGAATGTGAGAAGGGGAGAACAATGGTGTGTCTAACTACCAGACTGGAAAGAGCAGACAATCCCAATGTGGTGGGCGGAGGGGAGAGATGACACGGTGACAGAGAATGTAACAAGTAAAGTTAAAGAAAGGGAAGGAAGGGGAGTGGGTTCACTAAGCCCAGAAGGCTGTAAAGTGCCTGGCCTGAAGATGAGATGTTGTTCGTTCAGTTTGCGCTGGGATTCACTTGAAGCAATGCAGCATGCCAGGGACAGACAGGTGGGTATGTGAGCAGGACGCTGTGTTAAAATGACCAACTACAGGAAGGTTGGGGTCATGCTTGCACGCAAACCAGAGCTGGTCCTCAAAGCAGTCACTCAGTCTGTGTAATCAGCCATGATGATGTTAAATGGTGGAGCAGGCTTGAAGGGCTGAATTGCTTGCTCCTGCTCCTAACTTCTGGCTCTGTATGTAAAATAGGGAGTGCAGGAGAAAGTGTGATGTTCCTGTCGTCCTCACAATGGGAACCCCAACCTCAGGAGAGGGCGAGGGCATTTTGCACCAAAATCTTTGCCAATCCACCTCAATGCCAGAGATAAATGGTGTGGGGTCAGGAAGGCAGAGGAAAATAGTTTATCCTGTGGGAAATAAATCTATAGTCAGTATTTCACACCCTGAATCACATCTTCTTTGGGAGACAAAAATGTAGCCTCTCCATTGAATTGCCGTTTAATCTCTAGCGATATGAACCACTCTAAGTAACAACAGTCTAGCAACTGATGGGATGTTTCTACAACCACTGGGTTCAATTTTCATTGAGACATTTTGTTTGCCTTTTGGCTTTTGTGGCAAGCAAATTGGTGACCCTTGTTATGGACCAGACCAGACGCTTCAATATATTTTAAGAAGGTAGCTTGGATCCTAGCTTTTTCTTATTTTAAAGGTAGATGTGAAGTGCTGTGTTCCAGATGCAATGCGACTGGTTAAACTACTCAACGTTAAGCAAAACACAATTTATTTAAAAACTATAGTTCAAATGCAAACTTAACTTTTGGCAAATCATCGACATAGTACCTATTAATAACTAATTGTTCCAATACAGTCACATCCCATAAGCAGCCCCCATCCCCTTGGCAAAATGGCAAATTCAGGCATAGATTCTCACATGCAGTTCTCCAATCTAGGAGGAAAAAAAAATCGAGAAAATTCAGAGAATGTAGCAGTCAGGAGACATTCACCGAAACTTCCAACTCTTTTGAGGCCCCAAAGTCTTCTGCTTAAAACTAAACCTAAAATCTAAACCCAAAAACTAGAATGCCTGGTTTTCAACAGCTGGCCAGGCAACTAACATTGTTCCAACTTGAAAAAAAAAACCCAAGGCCTCACAAATTGTTCACATTTTAGAGATAGCTTGGCACATTTACAAGAGTGGAATGGTTCAAGAAGGCAGCTCACCATCACCTTCTCCATGGCAGCCAGGGATAGGCAGGGGCCACCAATAACCACATCGACTGAGTGAATTAAAATATAAGATGAACTTGTTGTCAAGGCTCCTCCAATGGCATCTTCTGAACTTGTGACCTCTAGAAGGACTAAGACATCAGTTGCACTGGAATACCACCTCCAAGTTCCTCCAAGTTTCCTTCCAAACTACACACCTTCCTGACTTGGAACTTTATCACCGTTCCATCACTGTTGCTGGGTCAAGACCTGGCACTCCCTTCCTAACAACACTGAGGGGGTACCCACATCCCACACACTGGTTCAAGAACAGAGGACACCACCAATACCCTCTCGAGAGCAATTAAGCCTGGGCATTGAATAGCATCCTTGTCCATCATGCCCATATCCCACAAATAACTTTAAAAAACAAACTCACTATGAGGTAACCAATGTTTCTGGCCATGAATTTCCACCATTACTGGTGTCTGCAAGAAACTTAGTGGCGCAGCCATCCAAACAGAACATGTGGCCTTGGAACTTTATCTGTTAGTTTGGACTGATGTGTCACATTATAGGCAGTGGCCTCCTCTATAGGAAACTAAGGGGAAAGTCTACATAAACTTGGAAACAATGGCGTTCTTACAAAACCATAAATCATCAGTTTGTACCAAGTAGTAAGAAATCAAACTTTAGACATTGCTTAAAGGAGTCTGTTATGGACCAGATCAAACCCCCTCAAAATATTCAGAAGACACTCCAGATCCTAACTTTTTCTTATTTTCGAGGTAAATGTAAGATGTTGCATTCCAGGTGCATTTTGATTGGTCAAGCCACTGGATTTAAAGCAAAACACAGTTTATTCATCCACTATCATTAAAATACAACAAAAGAAAGACAGAATTGGAATAACTTAACTCTACCGGAAAACTTAACAGAATAATAGATACAGTAACTACTATTAATTAATTGTTCCAATATAGCAACATCCCATGAACATACCCTTGGAAAAGGGCAAATCCAGAAAACAGGTTGTCTCACATGCACAGAAACAGAAGTTGCTGGAAAAGCTTAGCAGGTCTGGCAGTATCTGTGAAGAAAAATCAGAGTTAACGTTTCAGGTCTGATGACCCTTCTTCAGAACATGCTCAGCTTTTCACAACCCAGCAGTTTCTGCTGAAGGCTGAAAGTAAAAATCCTGATTCAGTGAGTAGAAGCTTGACCATACCCATTCAGGCTGCTTCTATTTTTCCAACATTTAAAAAAAAGCACCCAAGGCTTTATAACTTATTTAACTTCTTGTAGACTGTTCAGCATCTGTCCCCCAATCTCTAAAAGAAACCAGGATAAAACCACAGCATCGTCACAAGACCATAAGTTGAAATTATCATCTTGGCAACAGAGCTAGGACGCAAGAAACAGACTAGAAAACAGTCACTACTTTGTATAGAATGGTATCTTCTTCATAAAATGGTGTATCTTTTTCAAGTCTGTTTCTTGCGTCCTTGTTCTGATGAGTGTAAGATGAAAAATTTTGAGTTTTTAGTTCCTTTTCACAATGTTTAAGTTCTGTACTATTGTACCAAACATTCTATGACTGATGGACACAGCAGCAGCTGCAATGGGATTTGATAAAAGTTGGTGATTCATTTAATTTGAAGTTGGCAACATTTTTTTCAAAGGGTTTATGGCGTTAAAATATTCACTCTTAGCTTCTCTCCTCACAAATTTAGCTGATGCTGTTTCTGATATTTTCTGCTTTTATTTTAATACTAATACTCATTAGGGTGTAGACTGTAGTTCATTTTTCATTGTACCCTGTGATGATACTGTGTCTTTAAAAGGTGCATTTTTTTCTGGTTTTCTTTGAAGAAAGGTTCTGAGACAGAAGCAATGAGCTGTCTATTTGAATCCAACAAAGTAAACAATTTGTGAGATCTTGAGTTTTTTAAAAAAAAGTTGGAACAATAGAAGCAGTCTGGCGGGGTGGAATCAAATTCCTACAGAACGAGGATTTTTAGTTTTAACTTTTCAGTGACAGTTGCTGGGACCTTGAAGCTGGGTTTGGAAGCTGCAGTACATCTCTCCCTGCTATTCTCTCTCTCTCTCAGAGCTTTCTTTAGATGTTCTTTCCTCCTGGACTGAAGAATTGTCTGTATAACAATCTATTTTACTGAATTTTTCTTTGCCAAGGGTGTGTTCATGGGATGTTACTGTATTAGAACATTACTGTTTAGTAGTTAAATAATCTACTATTCTGTTAAGTTTTCCAATAGAGTTAACTTATTCTAATTTCTTCTTTATTTTGCTGTATTTTAACTACAGTGTATGAATGAAGTGTGGTTTACTCAACGTCAAGTAGTTTGACCTATCAAATTGCATCTTGTATGTAACACCTTACATTTATCTTTAAAAGAAGAAAAAGTTAGGGTCTAGACTATCTGAATGTATGTTTAAGCAGTTTGGTCTAGTCCAGATCAGCCCACCTAAGCATTATGAATGAATAATATAACCAAAACATTGGGAGCCTTCATGTCACAGACTCCTTTATGCCACAGAGGCAATGTTAGCAGAGAAGCTTCAAGTGCTGTGCCAGATCACCAGAAAGATGGCGGTGTTGCTGAATATTTTAATGGTTCTGAAGGAGTTAATGATCATGCTATAATGAGTGTTACCCATTCTGTTGAAGTCACACACAAATGCAATGAGTTCCACACTAGTCTTTTCAGAGAACAGATATATTCTGTGCTGTCCCTGAAAGTCCAATTAGTTATTCCAGACTATTAAGGGAGTTGTACTTATTGCTACCATATACTGTAATGAACTCATAGAATTCTTACAGTGTGAAGACAAGTCATTCAGCCCATCGAATCCACATTGACTCTCTGAAGACTCACACCAAACTTCCGACCCTATCACCATAACCCCACATTACTCAAAGCTAATCCATTAGCCTGCACATCCCTGCACACTATAGACAATTTAGCATGGCCAATCTGTCTAATCTGCCCATCTTTGGCCTGTGGGAGGAAACCAGAGCACCTGGCGGAAACTCACAGAGATACAGGGAGATCATGCAAACTCCACATAGACAGTCACCCGAGGGTGGAATCGAATCTGGGTCCCTGGTGCTGTGAGGCAGCAGTACTAACCATGATGTACCATGCCACCCCTAGTGATTGTGTCTCTCCCTCTCTCCCTCCCTCTCTCTCTCTCTCTCTCTCTCCCGTGGCGAAGTCTTGGATTCAGCACTGGTGAGAGAGAGAATCACTACAGTACTAGCCTAATGATGTTAATTAAGAGTAGTACCTCTTCTGTGAAGATTGTATAGTGGTGTATCCACTACCACTCACCATGAGACACTATAGACAAAGGATGGTCCCTGACCTGGGAGTGTTTGATGGGGACAGTGTTGAAGAACCTTTACTTTCAGTTTACTTTTAGTTCAAAACATGGAGGGAGCTCTACTCTGTATTTAACCCCATGCTGTTCCCGTCTTGGAGGAGTTTGATGGGGATGGTGTTGAAGGAACTTTATTTTTCATTTCCTCTCAGTTTTAAAAGAGTAAAGGAAACTTTACCTTCTGTTTAAAAGAGTAGAGGAGATTATGATTTGTATCTGATCTTGTGCTGTACCAATCTTGAGAGAGTTTGATGGGAACATTGTTGAGGGTGCTTTACATCCAGTTAAATGCGTAAAGACAGTTTTACTTTCAGGTTAAAAGAGTAGACAAAGGAGGACTGATAGCAGCAACCTATCTCCCAACACTCCTTCCCTAAACCACTTACAGGGAACAGCGGCAGGTACAATGGGATGCCCCCCAAGGTTATACTACAGGCACCAATAATAAAGTCACAATTTGCTCTGTCCAAACTTAGTGAAAGCAACATGGTCCCTCTGGGGAAGGCTTGGGTTTCATTAGGTCAAGTCCCTGCCTCTGAGCTAGAATCTCCTGGTTCAAGTCCCACTCCTGTATTTGTTGACCAAGAAAGGAGTGTTCATGATATGGTTCAAAAATGTTGCTAGTCAGCCTATTGATTCTTCCAAAACTGCCCACCATTGCCCATGGAGATATAAAACAAATGGACAGACAAGGAAGACCAAAATGTTGGTCCATGGTAGGCTGTAGCTCTCTGTAGGACCATGAATGAAGTGTTTCTGATTTGACAAGGCACTGCCTTGAGAATTGAATCAGTTTTGTGGAGTTAAAACCGTTCCAATGCATATACATGTACTTCCTGTCTGCAAGGGCCCTGTGTATGAAAATGTTTAGCTTCGAGTACGCACAAGTGCACCACAACGAGAGCCTAACAGATAGCCCTAAATTGTCAGTGTAACTCTTCACACACTCACGACTAGCTGGCAAATGTTGTCGAACTGCAGAATCACATTTAATTTTAGACACAATGTTGACATCGATGATTTTCTTTCTTCGCTGCCTGCTGAACCTGCATGCTTACTTCCAGTGACTGAAGTGGCACGGTGGCTCAGTGGTTAGCTACTGCTGTCTCACAGAGCTAAGGACCTGGGTTCAATTCCACCCTCAGGTGACTATCTGTGTGGAGCTTGTAACATTCTCCCTGTGTCTGTGCGGGTTTGCTCTGGTCTCCTCACACAGTCCAAAGATGTGCAGGCTAGGTGGATTGGTCATGCTAAATTGCCTGAGGTGTCCAAGGATGTGTAGTTTAGGTGGGTTATAGGGGGATGGGTCTGGTTGGGATGCTCTGAGGATCAGTGTGCACATGTTCAGCCAAAGGACTTGTTCCCACACTGTAGGGATTCTATGAGAATGCTTTGTGCTGGTGGTTAATCTCGGCTCTTATCTTTATATTCTATGTCGTGGTTTATTTTCTGTGTTTTAAGATGGTGCCAGAGAGTGGTGACGTTACACAACACTTTTCATTGTATTGTTAATAAATACATGTAACAAGTACAAGTGACAATAAATAAATCAAGGGGGAGGTGATGGCCTGGTGGTATTATCGCTGGACTGTTAATCCAGAGACCCAGATAACACCCTGGGGACCTGAGGTTCAAATTCCCACAACAGCAGGTGGTGGCATTTGAATTTAATAAATATCTGGAATTATGAGTCTAATGATGACCACAGATCCATTGTCGATTGTCAGGAAAACCCCATCTGGTTCATTAATGTCTTTTAGGGAAGGAAACTGTCATCCTTCCCTTACCTGGTCTGGCCTACATGTGACTCCTGGCCCACAGCAACGTGGTTGACTCTTTAACTGCCCTCTGAGCAATTAGGGATGGACAATAAATGCTGGTCTAGCCAGTGATGCCCTCATCTTGTGGATGAATAAAGGAAATCAAATCAAATCAAATCAAAATGATGGTTTCCACTGTAGGTGAGCTGAGGCAGGGCTGAAAGCAGCTAATGGGGTTATGAAGATGGAAATAAGTGTTGTTACAAGGCTGGAAGATCCCTTCAAGGTCAACTGTGATAATAAGGTGCAAAAGTATTTGATTTACTCACAAATGGGGCTGCCCTGCATAGATGCAATATCATTGGGTTAGTAACTCAGAAACCCAGGCTAATGCTCTGCGGCACTTGGGTTTGAATTCCACCATGACAGAAATTCAAATTCAGTAAAAATCTAGAATTACAATGATGGGCTAATGGTGATGATGTAACAGTTGTCAATTACACTTAAAGGACATCTAGTTCACTAATACCCTTTAGGGAAGGAAATCTGCCACCCTTACCTGGTCTGATCTGTCTGTGACTCCAGACCCACAGCAATGTGGTTGACTCTTAAATGAAAACCGAAAGAACTGCGGATGCTGTAAATCAGGAACAAACACAGAAGTTGCTGGAAAAGCTCAGCTGGTCTGGCAGCATCCGTGAAGAAAAACTCAGAGTTAACATTTTGGTCCGGTGACCCTTCCTCAGTCTTAGTACCTTCCCAGCTGGAAGAAATTTCTGTTTGTACAATGATGGTGGAAGAATTGAGAATAAAGAGAGGTGGTACTGAGCATTGTTACAATATGAGTAGGCTAACACTTCTTCTGGCATGATGCTATGGAGAGGCAGCATTTTAATGAGCAATTGGGGACTGTCAAAGATATGAGGAAACAGTATTGGAAGAAGAAGAGAAACCATTGTAGGCGTTACTCCCATTAGAGAGAGATAAGAACTCACTAGGTGAGTAAGATCCCATCCAGCTGGATAGCAAAGGAGAGGCATTGAAAGAAGCTGCTGTGCGAGACGTTATGAAAGGCTACAGGCAGGTCAAGAGAGATGAGGGGATAGTTTCCTTCTGACACTGTCACAAAGGATATCAAGTATGACTTTGTCAGTGTAGTTGCAAGCATAGACATTGGTTGAAAGGTCTCAAACATCAGAGTTCTGAAAAAACATTTGGGAGGTGCCAAATATTCACGTACGTTGATGATGAAAGGGTTGGAGATGGGGGTGATATTTTGCAAGATTTATGGGGGCAAGCATGCTTGTTTTGTGACAAGGGGAGATGCCTAATACGTATAATCTCAGTTCTTGCAGT
Source organism: Rhincodon typus (assembly GCF_021869965.1). Taxonomy (NCBI): domain Eukaryota; kingdom Metazoa; phylum Chordata; class Chondrichthyes; order Orectolobiformes; family Rhincodontidae; genus Rhincodon; species Rhincodon typus. Next base: position 72,580,447 of record NC_063341.1, read on the forward strand.
TTGTAAATCTCCTTTCTGTTTGGATCTTCACCTCTGCTGGCGTTCCCTCTTCACAGCACAGAAACCAGAGCGGTGCACAGTAGTACAGCCATAAGGCTCCGAATTGTTTGTCATGTTTTGATGAAACCATGAGATTGCATCTTTGCCTGGAAGGCATTGACTTTCTCAGAGTACTGTACTCACTGCTTAAATTCCTGTCAGATACACGAGAAAGTATCCTGCCACAGTTGTCAAAGAGTTAACGACCTTGACACTTACAACTTATATTACAATATCTCTGAATCTTTCCATTTTAATCATTTACTGACGGAAGGTAGCAGGGTAGCTGCAGGGCAGCTCTTGTATCAGGAATTAGATAGAGCAGCATGTGACAATGTAAAAGATATTGTACGGAAATTTTCACATTGCTGAACAGCAGAAAGCATTGCCTGAAGAATATGTCTCGGTCACATGCGCATGCAGTCTGGATTTAATCACTCATTTGACTCTTCTTACAGATACAGAATTTTTTAATGGTATATCATTAGTTATTTATTTATTAAAATGTTTGCGCTAAGAATTATTCTACATTTTAATTGCTTTGTTTTCTTATTTTTAAACAAAAGAGAGCATTTGCCATCAGATTGTATGACTAGAAATTGTTTCTTTGACTAAAATGTGGTTTCTCCTTCAATGATTTCCCACATTTAACCAGAATTAGTTAACTCATTTGAGGTAATTGGAAAAAGCACTAGAGGTGAAATGAGAAATATTATTTGTTTGTTTATACAATGAGTTGTAACAATGAGAATGCACTGTCTGAAACATTGGTGCAAACAGATTGAATCATTTTATTTTTCACATCCCAAAGTGCTCTAACACACAACTGAGCGTTTTTCCCTCGCCTTTACAAAATGATCTGTGATGCTTTTCATTCATTTCACCAGCAAATCACCCATGTTTTCCAACTGATTAATTTATGTACTTAGCCCATTAAGGGCAATGCAGAGCACCAAGGGTGAGGGAGAGAGGGAGGGCGAAACCAAAATGGAGTTGGATGGGATGAGATAAAATCCTCCTATGCAGCCCACCTCTCTCTCTCAAGGCATTAAGAGACACTTAATGTGTGCTCCTTTTCCAAGGGCACATGGGCTACGGAAGAGGGGCAGACAGTTAGTAACTGTAATCCCTTCCACTGCCCACTGCCTGGACCTGTTAATGGCCGACTTGGGCAGACCAACCTTTGACCCTTGTGCACCAAAATGCCCAAAAGTCAGGAGCATGGCGCTGACATGCAATCAAAAGCAAAGCAAAAGGTTCCTCAAATAATTAAAAAGGTGTTGCAATTGTCCCCATCAAATAGGTATATGATCCACAGACTCCATTGCACCACAGAATGAACTATTAAGCTGGGAACTGATTAGCTAACATGGTTCAAAAGGGAATTACAAAAAAAATACCTTAACCAGAAACGTTTGTGGGGCTGTGGAGTAATGATTTGATTTGATTTATTATTGTCACATGTACCTCGGTACAGTAAAAAGTTTTGTTTTGCATGCAGTACTGGCAGCTCATACGGTACAAAGTGCGTAGGATAATAGAACAGAGTGAGGAATACAATGTTACGGCTGCACAGAAGGTGCACAGACAGCGAGATCCAACAATTAAGTTTAAAATTTGAGTGGTCCATTCAGAAGTTTTATAACCGTAGAAAAGAAACTGTTCTTCAATCTGGTGGTATGTGTGTTTAAGCGTTGGTGGGGTGATGGAATTAATGGAATCGCTCTTTCAGAGATTAAGCACAAAGAGTTGATTGGCATCTTTCCTGATGATTATAGCATCAGTTCTAGATTTAATCTTGATTGTTAACTGAAAAACAATTCCTGTTCAGCAATGTTTCGTTTTGTGAGACGTTTGACTTATTAATTCACTGAAGAAAATATTCAAATGCAGAGAGAGCCAAAATATATTTTAAACGAACAGAGGGTTTTATTTCAAAAGACAGTCTTTGTTTGACACTTTCCTAAGCCTTAGTTTATATATTGAGAGGAAAAAAATGTTGTCAATATTCTTCCTATTTTATTTCCTCAGTGACTTTTGATTTAAACAGGATGCACAGTTACAAATCTGTTGACACAATGTTGTGAAATAAAATCAGAAAGTGCTGGAGAAACTAAGCTGCTCTGGCAGAATGAATAAAAAGAATTATATCAGACCCAAAATGTTAACTCTTGAAGCCTTAACTGTGTTTCTTGCTCCACAGATGCTGCCTCTTCAGGGTCCTAGTGTTCAGTACACTGGGTCCTGTGCGTTTGTCCATCAATTTGACATGGACTCTGCTCACCCTGGGCATTTGGGGTTATGCCAGTCATTTTCAATTGTATTTCATGGCTAGAGAAGGGAAGTCCTTGGCTCTATGATGCAGGGAACCCTGCTCGTGAGCGGGCACCATCAGTACTGTACTCTGCATGGTCACCAGTTACTCCCCCACCCAATCAATGATCCCCCCTGCCTTCCACCTCAACAGCCTATTTCCATCCATACCCACCGTGTGGACACCCATTGCATTCACTGTGCATCCTTAGAGGTCTACAGCACAGAAAAGGGCCTTTTGGTCTAACGAGTCCACGCTGGTTGGAAACAACCCCCTAATTATTCTAATCCTATTTTCTAGCAGTTGGCCAATTGCCTTGTAGCATCAGACGAGCAGGAAAGTTGACGTTTCGGGTCAGGACCCTTCTTCTGAAGAAGGTCCCCAACGCGAAACGTCAGCTTTCCTGCTCCTCTGATGTTGCCCGGCCTGCTGTGTTCCTCCAGCTCCACACTTTGTTACCTCTGACTCCAGCATCTGCAGTTCTTACTATCTCTGGCCCATTGCCTTGTATGCCTTGGTATTACAAGTACATATCTAAATACTTTTTCAATGTTGCGAGTGTTTCTGCCTCTACCATTCTTACAGGCACTGAGTTCCAAACTCCCAACACCCTCTGGGTGATAAAGATTTTCCTCACATCCCTTCTAAACCCTCAGTCCCTTATTTTAAATTTTTGCCCCTGGTCAATGATCCCTTCATCATTTGGGAAAGTTCCTTCCTGTTTATCCTGTCTATGCCCCTCATAATTTTATCTATTTCAATCATGGTCCCCTCAGCCTAAAGTCTGTCCAATCTCTCTTTATAACTGAAGCTCTCTAGCCCAGGTAACATTTTCCCTGTCACCTGATATTACACATTAATGTTTCTGGCCCTGTTCCTCTATGCTCCCACTTTGGAGGCTACTTTGGTGGTCTCTGCTAATAAACACTCCTCCCATAACTGACAAGCCCACTGACGCTGTTCCTTCTACTGCCTTGAGTTTCCCCACCACCGTCCTTAACCCAACTTCTACACATCCCTCTGTTTTCCCCCAACAAATGTGCCTGCCCCACCCCTTCTGGCAGTGATCCCATCACTGCCCCTACAGGTATGCCTTGATCCTCCCTCGGGAATCCGTGCACTGACCTCAGGACTGGATTAGCCCCAAACTTCTGAACAACTTTAACAAGTAACCTCTAGACATGAGTGACCAGACCCTTGACCTCTGTGTTTGAAGCTCCTTGATGGATGATATGTGATTCCGCTGATTTGTGACAGCCTTTGAGAACTGACAAGGGACTTGGAAATCTTGGTTCCAGACTCTCTCAATCTTAACCCACAGTTTCAGTTGGCAAATGCAATGTTGGCATTCATTTCAAGAGGACTAGAATATAAGGGCAGAGATGTATTGCTGAGGCTGTATATGGGTCTGGTCAGGCCACGTTTGGAATATTGTGAGCAGTTTTGTGCCCAGTACCTAAGGAAGTTTCCACTAGCATTGGAGGGGGTTCACACAAATGATCCTGGGTTTGAGGGGCTTGTCATATGAGGGGTGGTTGAGAACGCTGGATCTATACTTGATGGAGTTTTGAAGGACGAAATGGAACTGATTGAAACTTACAGGATACTGAGGTGCCTGGATAGACTGAACGTGGAGAAGATACTTCCTCCGGTGGGGAGACTAAGACCCGAGGGCACAGCCTCAGACTGAAGGGATGACCCTTTAGAACTGAGATGAGGACGAATTTCTTCAGCCAGAGGGTGGTTAATCTGTGAAACTCACTGCCACAGAGGGCTGCGGAGGACAAGTCATTAATGTTTTAAGACAGAGATAAATAAGTTCTTGATTTGTCAGGGGATAAAGGGTTAGAGGGAGAAGGTAAAAGGGTTCTCTTGTGGCACAGTGGTCTTGTCCCTACCTTTGGAATAGTAGGATCTATCTTCCACAAAGAGAGCTGCACAGTGGCTCAGTGGTTAGCCAGGGACCCAGGTTCAATTCCACCCTCAGGCAACTGTCTGTGTGGAGTTTGCACTTCTCCCCGTGTCTGCATGGGTTTCCTCCAGGTACTCTGGTTTCCTCCCACAGTCCAAAGATGTGCAGGGTCACTGGACCCAAAACATTAATTATCTCTGATTTCTCTTCACAGATGCTGCCAGACCTGCTGAGCTTTTCCAGAAACTTCTGTTTTTGTGGTAAAGATGTGCAGTTTAGTTGGACTGGCTATACTAAATTGTGCATGGTATCCAGGGATCTGCAGGTTAAGTAGATTAGCCATGAGAAATTCAGGGTTACAGGGATGAAGTGGATCTGCGTGGAATGGTCTTCAGAGAGTCAGTGTGGACTTGATGGGCCAAATGGCCTGCTTCCACGTTGTAGGGATTCTATGATTCTATGAAATGTAGAAGATCCTGAGTGGACTAGACAGGTCGATGCAGTCAAACCTTTATTTCGGGGACTCAGTTTAGAAACATCAAAAATAGGTGCAGAACTGAGCTATTCAGCCCTTTGAGCTTGCTCTGTTGATCATCCAACTCAGTAATCTGTTCCTGCTTTCTCCCCATCTCCTTTGATCCCTTTAGCCCTAATAACTATGTCTACATCAATTTTTTTTTTGAAAATAGTCATTGTTTTGGCCTCAACCATTTTCTGGGACAGAGAAATCCACAGGCTCACTACTCTCTGGTTGAACAGATTCATCTCAGTCCTAAACATAGAAAATATGGCCTACCCTGTGCCCTTCAACTCTGATCCTGGTTCTTGACTCCACGGTTATCAAGAACACACTTCCTGGGCTTACCCTGTCTAGTCCTGTTACAATTTTATTGGTTTCTATGAGATCCTCCTTCATTATTCTAAACTCCAGTGAATGTAGTCCTAACCAATCCAGTCCCTCCTCATGTGTCACTCCTGCCATCCCGGGAATCAGTCTGGTAAACTTTTACTGCACTCTGTCCGTACCTTTAACATCCTCCTTCAGACAAGGAGACCAAAACAGCACACAATACTCCAGGCATGGTCTCACCAATGCCCTATACAATTGCAGCAAGACATCCCTGCCCCTGTACTCAAATCATCTTGTTACAAGCATTAACATGCCATTTGACTTCTTCATTGCCTCCTGTTTTACAAATGAAGCATCTTTCATTTAACATGGAGACAAGAAGTATTTTACTTTCTGTCAAAGTGTCATTCATTGTTGAAATTCTCTTTCCCAGAAAGGCATGGAAGTAGGGTCATCGAATATTTTTAAGGTTGAATTAGATAGATTCTTGACTGTTGAGGGAGTAAAAGGGTAGGGGGAATAGGCAGTACATAGAGTTCAAAGTCAGATCAACATGATCTTATCAAATGACAGAACAGATATAAGAGGCCAAATGGTCTACCTCTGCTACTAATTTCACTAATATTTCCTCTAATATCATCAATCATATTAATCCAAAGACCCAGGTCATATCTGGGTTCAAATCCTGCAAATGGTGGAATTTGAAGTCAATTTTTAAAAGTCTGGAATTAAGAGTCGAATGACGACTGTGAAACCATTGTCGATTGTCAGAAAAGCCCATTTGGTTCACTAATGTCCTTTAGGGAAGGAAACTGCTATCCTTAGCTGGTCTGGCCTACATGTGACTCCAGACCCACAGTGATGTGGTCGACTCTTATCAACTCTCTGGGCAATAACTGCTGGGCCCAGCCAATAATGGCCGCATCTCATGGATTAAAATAAATGAGCGTGTTCCTATGTTGAAAGTGGAGTTGCAGGCAATGAAGAAAGCATTTGGTATATTTGCCTTTATTAGTCAGTGCATCGAGTATAGGAGTTGAGAGGTCATGTTGTGGCTTCACAGGACATTGGTTCGACCACTTTTGGAATACTGCATTCAATTCCTCTTTCCCTGCTATTCGAAAGATGTCGTTAAATTTGAAAAGGTACAGAAAAGATTTACGAGGATGTTGCCAGGGTCGAAGGGTTTGAGCTACAGGGAGAGGCTGAATAGGCTGAGGCTATTTTCTTTGGAGGCTGAAGAGTAACCTTATAGAGCCGACCTTTAGAGTCAAGGTTTTTTCCCCAGGGTAGGGGAGTACAAAACTAGAAGGCATAGGTTTAAGGTAAGAGAGGAAAGATTTAAAAGGGACCCAAGGGGCAACTTTCTCACGCAGAGGGTGGTGCGTGTATGGAATGAGCTGCCAGAGGAAGTTGTGGAGACTGGTACAATAACAATATTTAAAAGGCATCTGGATGGTTATATGAATAGGAAGGGTTTAGAGAGATGAGGGCCAAATTCTGGCAAATGGGACTAGTTTAATTTAGGATAACTGGTTGACATGGATGAGTTGGACTGAAGGGTCTGTTTCCACGCTGTACATCTCTATGACTCTATGTTGATGGTATGGGAGACGTTGGCCCCTTCAAACTGTTTTAGCTGCTTACATCCTGTACAAATGAATGCACGGTAAATTCACAATATCAGGAAAGTGACCATCTGAGAGTGCCAAGCACAATACTTTCTAGGTTATGTGCTGGAACACACACGTATGACATGTGGGGAAGATTAGTCAGAGGTAGAGAAGGTTATTTTACTTGTGGAAGAAACCAAAACCAGCACCTGTTGAAATAAGAAATAGTAGAAACTGCCGATGCTGGAGATTCTGAGATAACAAGGTGTGGAGCTGGATGAACATAGCAGGCCAGACAGCATCAGAGGAACAGGAAA
>NC_063341.1:72587891-72607557 GCF_021869965.1 Rhincodon typus
TTTCCTGTTCCTCTGATGCTGTCTGGCCTGCTATGTTCATCCAGCTCTACACCTTGTTATCCTGTTAAAATCAGATGGTCACTCATCGATCCAAATATGGAATGTAACAGGAACCTCTTTACTCAAACAATGGTTAGAATGTGGAACTCGCTATCATAGACAGTCATGGAAAGCATTAATGGATATAAGAGAAGCTGGTAAACACAAGAAAAGAATAGACAGTGGCGTTGAGAAGAAATAGCAGGAAACATATCTGGGCTATAAACATTAGTGCGGGTCTGTTGAGACAAACAACCTGTTTCTGTGTTGTACGTTCTGTGCAAGTCTGTGTTCCCAGTTTTGGCTCAGCGAGGTACACTCTTGTCTTTGACGTGGAAGACTTAGGTGGCTCAGTGGTTAGCACTGCTGCCTCACAGCACCAGGGACCTGGGTTCGATTCCACCCTCAAGTGACTGTCTATGTGGAGTTTGCACATTCTCCCTGTGTCTGCGTGGGTTTCCTCCCACAGTCCAAAGATGTGCAGGTTAGGTGGATTGGCTGTGCCAAATTGCCCGTAGTGTCCAGAGGTGTGAAATGCAGGGTTACAGGGAAGGAGTAGGGGGATGGATCTGGGTAGGATGCTTTTCAGAAGGGCGGTGTGGACACGTTAGGCTGAATGGCCTGTTTCCACACTGTCGGGATTCTATGAAGATTCATGTTGTATTCCAGAGATTTGAGCCCAAAATCTAGGCTGACACTTCAGTAGAGGACTTGGAGCTTGTTTTGATGAGACCCTGTCGGCTGCCCTTTCCGGTAGGCATCAAGGATCCTGTAGCCATTATTTCAAAGAGGAGTTCTTCCTGTCAAATGTTAATCCCTCAACCAATGCCTAGGAACAGGGCATTCAAAATAAAACAGCAAGGAGTAGGAGATGGACAGGCCATTCGGTCCTGATTCCTCATGCTACCTCATTCTGGGTTCTGGGCAAGGTCAAAAGCACATTGCAAGCCCAAGTTTGAGGCTATTCAGTCCTTCGAGCTTGCCCTACTATTCAACAGAATCATGGTTGATTGTCCACAACAAAACTACATTCTTGCATCACGCCATGCACCTTACAATTTGGTTTCTGGATGCTTACCTCGACCTTGACAGAGCTGTCATCTCCACAGCTGTGTGCCACAGGGCTCAACCTCAGTATATCTACCTTTCCATTGTTGGCTCCCAGCCTGAGATTCTTATTACACCTGACTTGCAGTAGACAGCTGTGCTCTCACTTAGTCAGAATCACTCATGTTAACTCAGGTTTGCATCATTTTTAGGAGTGGCAGGGCTGTTGACATTGCCATCACCATCCATTAAAATGCGTCATCCTGCATTAATCATTACACGTTTTTTTTAAAACCCACATGTAGCCTTGTGCAAGCTGAACCAAGTAATAAAATCAGTGCTGAAGATATCGCCTGCACTGGATTTCATAACGCTGTGCCTCTCATTATGCACTGCCACACATCAATATAATGGAACTTAACCCCAGGGGCTCTTAATATCTAACCAATAAATTATTAACCCTTCAGTATTTGTGGCAATCTCATACAGCATTGTGCCTAGCAAACATTCTCAGTTAAACGACAAGTGTAAGTTATAAGGATTGATTATGTAAATTAGGCCTGTTTCCTCTTGAATTTTGAAGGTTAAAGGATGATCTAATCAAAGTCCTCAAGATATTACCAGGAAAAGACAGGGTAGATAAAGATAAAATATTTCCACTGGTTGGCGATTCTAGAATTAGGGGGTATAGGCTGAGAATCAGGGGCAGACTGTTCAGGAGAGATGCCAGGAAGCACTTCTACAGACAAAGGGTGGTAGACGTTTGGAACTCTCTTCCACAAATGGCAGTGGCTGCTGGAGTAGTTGTTAATTTTAAATCTGAGTTAGGCAAATTTTTATTAAGGATATGTATTAAGGGCAGGTATACGGAGTTAGGCCACAGATCAGCCATGATCTCATTGAATTGTGAAAGAGCTAAATGGCCTACTCCTGTTCCTATGCTCCTCAGATACAATCATGTGAGCCAGAGTGTGGTTATTTTTAAGATATTGATGTTTTAGAGGGCTAGGTAGACAACGATGAAATATGGCTCTTACTCATACCATGGATCTTACAAGTCTGGAGTAATGGTCTGCAAGTTGCAGCATTCTCCCAGAACAAAATCATTGTTGTCCACATTTTACATGGTGCCCTTTCAAGGTGCTGATCACTTCACGTCATCATTTGCAAATTAGTTTCTTCATTCATGAACAAAAATTAGTATGGGAAAGGTACAGACCCTCTCAGAAAAGTTGGGAGATTCCAGACTGTGCGTCAAACAAGAAACAAAGTCAGAAGTCCGACGATACCAGGTTATAGTCCAACAGGTTTACTTGGGTGGCACAGTGGCTCAGTGGTTAACACTGCTACCTCACAGTGCCAGGGACCTGGGTTCAATTCTACCCTCGGGCAACCGTCTGTGTGGAGTTTACATGTTCGCCCCATGTCTGCAGGTACCTGCACTCACCTATCACCACCCAGCCTGATCCCTTCTCTCTCTCTCTCTCTATTTATTTCAGAGCCCCCTACCCCTCCCCCATTTCTGAAGAAGGGTCCCAAAACAAAATATCAGCTTTCCTGCTCCTCTGATGCTGCCTGGCCTGCTGTGCTCATCCAGCTCCCCACTGTGTACTAGAACATCAACCTGGTTCATGGACTTGAGTTCTGACATGACCTCAAATCCCTGTCTTGTATGGATAAACATGCTGATGATGAATTGGAAATGATGTTGGGCAGGAGGTAAGTAAAAATTTGGAAGTGCTGATTCCCCCTATCACACCATTTCCCTACCCCACAGCATCCAGGTTCTGGATAATGTTGAGCACAGAGTGCAAGCCCAGAAATTTTAAATCTTTTCCTCGTTTGCAAACCCTGAGATCGGCAATTGCTTATTTGAGCCTGTTCCTCCATTCAAGGTGTGTTCCAGAAATTCACTTTTCTCCAAATCCCTTCATATTTCACAGTGTGAGTGAACCTGGGGCTGTGTTGCTGTAAGAGCTGGGTATATTAATGAACCAGAAACCAGGATGAAACCACATAATCAACCGCAATGTGTGGTCCAGCAGAAGCACGCCAGATGGAAATTGAGTGCAACCTTATAAGTAGCTGCAAGTTGTAAACTACACGGTGAAATAAACCTGCTTGAGATGTTCAAATCAATTGAATCCATGCTACTCAATCAAGAGTTGGAGAAGTTCAACAAATACAGCAACCTCTGCAGAGAGAGATAAACAGAGATAACGTTTCAAAGTCCATAAGCCTGCTGAAGGCCTGCTGGTTCAGTGGTTAGCATTGCTACTTTATATGCCAGGGACCTGGGTTTATCCCACCCTTGGGTGACTGACTGTGTGGGCCCCTTCTGGGTGATACAGTTTCCTCCCACACTCCAAAAATATGCAGGCTAGGTTGATTGGCCAGACTAAATTGCCTGTAGTGTCCAGGGATATGCAGGTCAGGTGGACTTTCAATGGGAAAATACAGAATTACAAGGATGGGATGGGTCTGGGTGGAATGCTCATTGTAGGGTCAAATAGCTTGCTTCCACACTGTAGGGATTTTATGAAAATGCTGCCAGGCCTGTTGAGCTTCTCCAGCACTTTCCATTTTTGTTTCAGATTTCCAGCATCCACAGTTCTTTGTTTTTATTTCCACCATACTTAATATCTGTTACTTTCCAGTAGGAAACATGGCAGCCTTTTACAAATTTGAATCTATCACTGTCAATCGATTGTCCTTCAGAAACAGATGGATGGCAGCGGCACAGAGACAGACAGGATCGGGTTGGCATGACAACTAGAGCCCCGTGTGTGGTGCGGAGCAAGGGAAGGTTGTGCCTTGGTATATTTATCTTTGCAATAGCTGTTGACCGGGTTTTTCTGCTTGGTCTGTGTTAACACACAGTCAGGGTTCCACCTACAACATGGAGCCCAATTTGCATATTATTTTTAGGCCAGCATTTATTGCCCATCCCAGAGAGCAATTGAGAGTCAACCATATTGCTGTGTGTTTGGAATCATCTGTAGGCCAATCCAGGTAAGGATGGCAGTCTACTTCCCTAAACAACATTAGTGAACGCGATGAGTTTTTCCTGACAAAGGGTTCATGATCATCATTAGACTCTAAATTCCAGATTTTCTTTTCATTGAGTTCAAATTCCACCATAGCAGGATTTGAACCCAGAACCCCTACAGTGTGGAAGCAGGCCTTCAGCCAATCGAGCCCACACCGAGCCTCCAAAGAGCAGCCCACCCAGACCCAACCCCAGTCCTATCCTATCCTACCTCTGCATGTCCCACCGTAGAAACTATGGGCAAGTTAGCATGGCCAATCCACCCCAACCTGCACATCTTTGGACTGTGAGAGGAAACCAGAATACACGGAAAAAAACCTGCACAGGCAGCTGCCCAAGGCTGGAATCAAACCCAGGCCCCTGGTACTGAGAGGCTGCAGTGCTAACCACTGAGTCACTGTGCCACCATCACCTCTTAAGATAGCATTTCGATGAGGCAGCCAACTTCAACCCATCCATCAGCAGTTAAAATGACGGCCAGCAGAGATTAGAATGAAAATGCGGTGTTCAGGCAGAGTTTTCAATTTGCAAAGTATTCATGTCCTTTCCGGTTAGGTAGGGTATTTGAAATTCCTCTCTTGCCGTCTGAACATCCATTTCAACATCCGACTCTCTCACTCCATCACAATCTTTAATATCTTCAGATCACTATTACTGCAGTCAGTCCTGTTTCTCCTCTTACTTCTAATTGCGTACACTAAGATTTTTCCTTTGCCAACGCACATCCTCATTCTGTGGAAGTTCTGCAATAACATTTTCCCCTGAGGATTTCCTGAGAACATAGAATTCCTTAACCCCCTTAGTCTTCCTTCTCCCCCTGCAATCTCAAGGCATTAATAATCAGAATTTACATTTCCTGGTCTCCATTCCTTTACTTACGACATCACTTTTAAGTCTAGCACGTTGGGCGCTGCTCCATACCATAGGTCTTGACTTCTTTTTCTTAATTTCTGACAATAACTGATTAAGCAGAATATAATCCTTTGTATCTGCACATGTAATGATTAATGGCACACTGATTTAATCCTTTAGGAGTCATTTAGTTACTTAAGTTGGTATACTGACTAGAAACAATCAACTCCACATAAATCTGCCTAAATTACACTGTCCACAATTCTAAAGATTCCAACATCAGTCAAAGTCAAATTAATTCTCAGCTCATTTATCTTAAACTTATCTGATGATTCACTTGCTCACTGCACAGCACAGCTTAATGGATTAAAAACGTAAGTTTTGGATTTGTTTGGCGCCTTTCACAACGTCAGGACTTCAAATGATGCTCTACAACCAATGGAGTACCTCGAGAGGTGGTCATTGTTGCAGTGTTGGAAATGTGGTGACAATTTGCTCAAGCTTCCCACAAATGGGAAATGTGACAATAATGTACAGGATATTGGTTAGGCCACTTTTGGAATATTGCTTTCAGATCTGGTCTCCCTGCTTCAGGAAGGATTCAGAAAGGATTAACAATGATATTGCCAGGATTAGCGTGTTTGAGATGTAGGGAGAGACTGAATAAGCTGGAGCTATTTTCTCTGGAGCGTCAGAGGCTGAGGGGGTGACCTTATAGAGGGGCATAAAATCGTCAGGGGCATGGATAGGGTGAATAGTCAAAGTCTTTTCCCCAGGGTAAGGGAGGCCAGAACTGGAAGGATTACGTCTAAGGTGAGGGTATAACCTTTTCACACAGAGGGTGGTGCATGTATGAAATGAACTGCCAAAGGAAGTGGTGGAAGCTGGTACAATTACAACATTTAAAAGGCATCTGGATGGTTACACAAATAGGAAGGGTTTAGAGGGATATGGGCCAAATGCTGGCAAATGGGACTCGATTAGTTTAGGATATCTGGTCAGCATGGACGAGTTGGACTGAAGGGTCTGTTTCCATGCTGTACATCTCAATGACTCTCTGAGTCTAATAGATAATCTGCTTAATTTTATGATTAGGGTTAAATATTGACCAGGGGACTAGAGAATACTTCCCTGCTCTTCTTGCCCATATGGGTAAGGGAGTTTTCTTTTCATTTGAGAGAGCAAGACTGAAATTTGGTTAAGCATCTCATTCGAAAGACTAGAGGTCTGCAGCATTGAAAAGAATCCTTTGGCCCATCTCTGCGTAATCCAAGATGGAGGCTGGGAAGAATTGTGGCTAGGAAAGGTGCTGCTTTTTTGAGGTATTTTCAGTGTATCTGAGGTATTTCCTCAAATACTAGGAACCGTAATTGCTGGTTTATAAGCTGTTGTATTGTTTTGGAATTTTGGTTAAAAAGAAGACACCAAAATTTGGGCACTTTAAAATGGAGGAAGAGAGGCAAAGCAGGAAAGACATGGGATGTGAAACAAAGAGATAAGTAAAACCTGCAAGCTGTTTGACCACACAGTGAACCTTCACAGCCGATTGCCTCTGCTGTTTAGTTTCAAGTCTGTTTGGGTATATGGGTATATGAAATGCTGGTAAATGGGACTAGATTAATTTAGGATATCTGGTTGGCATGGACTGAAGAGCCTGTTTCTATGCTGTACAACTCTATGCCTCTATGACTGTATGTCTATGCTGGTCAAAAACAGCCACCTAACTATTCTAACCCATTTCCCAGCATGTGGCCTATTGCTCTGTGTGCCATGGTACCATAAATGCAGATCTAAATACACCTTAAATATTCTGATAATTTCTGACTCAACCATTCTTACATACTCTTACATAGTCAAAGATTGGAAATTAGAATAGTGGCAAAGGTTTGGGTTACTTTTCTGAATGATTTATAAAAAAATGATGACCAAATCACACCATTATTACAATGCAGAAGGAGGCCATTCAGCCCAATATGCTTGCACTGGCTCTATTATCCAGTGCCAATCTCCTGCATTTTCCTCACATCCCTGCTCACCACTACTATCTAAATAAACATCCAATATCCTCTTGAATACCTCAATTAAGCCTGCCTCCACCACATTTCTAGGCATTACATTCCACACCTTAAATACTGTGTGGAAAAGACTTTTTTTCTTCAATCACTCTTGCTTTGTTGCATTTTAAATCTATGCCCTCTTGTTTTTGTTTCTTTTACAAATGGACAAAACTTCTCTCCAGGTACTCTGTTCAGACCATTTGTGATTTTGAAAGCCTCAATTAGATCTCCCCTAAGCCTTCTTCTCTCCAGGGAAAACAATCCCATCTTCTCAATTTATCCTCACCACTCAAGGTTCTCATTCCTGGAACCATTCTTGTAAATTGCTCCTGCACTCTGTCTAGTGTATTTGCATCTTTCCTGTAATGTGACATCCACACCTGAACACAATGGGTGTACTTGGTAAAATCATTCTCCCAGAACTGTGGCCTAATCCAAATGTATCAGAGGGCAGGGATCCTTGGAGTGTTAATAGAAAATTGTCTTTACTGTGATGGCTTATGACGTTGGTGGGTTAAACATTGGAGGCCTTTAGTTTGTTTTTCTTCAGGGATAATCAATGATTCTAGCTTAGAAAACCTAGAGTTTGAGAGCTTTTAGCTTTATTGGATTAAACTGGGGTCAGAAGCAAATTTAGTTTCCTTGCCAAGAAATGAGTGTGGGACTGTTTAGAGAAAGCACAGTTCCTCAGCATTAGCTGGTGAAATTTCCAAACCAGGAATGCTTGCTTGGAAATCTGCCAGTTTATTAAAAGCCGAGAAAGTCTAAGCTCTCAGTTCTTTGTGTGCATTCATTAAGAAACTTCACCATTCACAGGAAAATTCAGGGATTTGGTATGGAGGGGTCATTTCTCTAGATTTGAGATTCTGTATTAGATAACGTTGTACCTGCTACCCTCTGAAAAGCAAACCACTCAGTTCACCAGGCATTTAGACAAGGGAAATAACTACTTGCTTTGCCAGTGATCCCCACATCCCATAAAAGAATACAAAAATTTGGATCAGTCCATTTTTGGCCACCTGCCAATCCCAACACTGCAGTTCCTACTATCTCCAACACTGGACTAATGTCTTTTCAAGAAAGAAGTATAGTTCTTAGGGCTAAAAGGATCAAAGGGTATGGAGAGAAAGCAGGAACAGAGTTCTGTGTTGGATAATTAGCCATGATCATGATGAATGGTGGAGCAAGCCTTGAAGGGCCAAATGGCCTGTTTCTACTCCTATTTTCTATGTTTCTATACACAGCATTCCCTCTGCCATTTGAAGCTCCATCATCTGAAACAGCCTGCCCTATGTGTATACCTGAGAGTATATTTGTGTTAGGCTTGTCACACAAAGGCATATGTGTGCACATTTGTGTATACACATTGGAGGAACGCAGCATTGAACTCAGTCCCTTTGTTTGAATAGCTCACTGCAAAGCCCCACACAGGAGCTTGATCTAAGTGTTAAGAGATAGATGTTCCTGAAACATTTTCCTTGCAATAGTTAATGCCTTAACAAGACAGGCAGAGATGAAAACCAAAAACTACATGTTAGCTCAGCACTCTGGACACTTTTCCTGGTTTATTTCTGGAAATGCTAAATAAAATACAGGCAATGCAGTCATTCTGACCTTGCTGGATGCTAATAAAATTGGTATTTTCATTACAACTATTAAGTTATTACTTTGGTATTTTATGCATTCTTGTAAGGTAATTTTATACCAATGTTTCTCCATCTGAAGTTAAAGTTTATATAACAATATGAACTGAACTGCTTGAATTGTTGGAAATGATCCATTTAAACTTTCAATAATGACAATTCCTAAGAGTGGCAATTTTTTTGCCTCTTTGTTAATTTTAGTGGAAAAGTAGTGCTTTAAAGCAAGCAGCATTGCTTAATAACATGTCCAACTGCTACAGACAAGGGTCTGATTTCCCTCATGAAACGCTCTGAATAGGCTTCATGCTCAGAAAGAGCATTGCTTAGAACATCATGGGTCAAATGCCTTGGATTTACTTCTGTTCAAGTAAATTGATGGAGAATTAAGCACCACATACTGCAAATTGCTGAGCGGTTCTCCCTGTGCATATCAATAAGTCACCTGCCTCTTTAAATTCTGCTGGTGCTGACTGTAGAAGTTTGTTCTAAATGCAGAGATGGCATGATTGTCAAAGTATGCCAGCGAAGTAACTGCACAGAGGCCAGTAATCCATGACTAAGTCATCCTTTGTTTATATGTGTGCAATACATGGGCTCTGATCAGCCAGTCCAGAGACTGAGGAGACTCTCTGAGTCTCTTGTATTTTGTAACTTGTTTTGCATTTGAGAACGTGTTTAAGATGAGAACACAGCTTGCCTTGACTTTTGCAATGTTTGAATTTTCTGTGTACAAAGTTTAAAGTTAATGTTTTTTCAGTACTTAATTAAGGATGTTTGTGAAATCGCTGCATAGAGACTGGTATCCTGTCACCAAGTCACCCCTTATTTACATGTGCACTGTACATGAGCTCTGACCAGCGAGCTCAGAGTCAGTCCCTAAACCAAGGGAGTCTTCTGAACCTCTTAGAGTAATAGAGTCATAGAGCTGTACAGCATGGAAATAGACCCTTCGGTCTAACTCATCCATGCTGACCAGATATCCCATTTGCTAGCATTTGGCTCATCTCCTCTAAACCCTTCCTATTCATGTACCCATCCAGATGCCTTTTAACTGTTATAATTGTACCAACCTCTACCACTTCCTTTGGCAGCTCATTCCACATATGCACCACCGTCTGTGTGAAAAAGTTGCCCTTTTGGTCCCTTTTAAATCTTTCCCCTCTCACCTTAAACCCTATGACTGTCTGGTTTTGGGCCCCCCCACCCTGGAGAAAAGACCATGCCTATTCACCCTGTCCATGCCCATCGTGTTTTTAATTCCGTCAGCCAGGGCTCCCTGATTGGCCTAGGTTAACAACGCCAATCAAGAATTTCATGTTCAATAAGATCCTCCTGGCTCCCTTTCCAAACACGACACCAGAATTGTATAACATGTTTCAGCTCTTAACTTCTAGTAACTTCAGTTTACATCTCAGAGTCAACAACCAGATGTAACCAATTCAGCACTGTGAACACGGTTCAGTTACCAGACTCACATAATCAAACATAGAACACCTGAACACTGCATCAATCATGTCATTATGACATAAAAATTACAACACAGAAAGAGGGCCAACTTATCTTTGGTGCTGATCCCCAAAGGAATCATTAGACCATTAGAACTAATGCCATGAGATTCCTCCCCACCTTGTCCAAATACATCATGACTCCCTTTTTCTCTGTTCCTAAATATTGACATGGCTGGATGTTTCTTTGGAGTTCATCCTGGTTCACTGCTTGTAACTTTATTGAAAATGCATTGTAAATCCCACAAACAATGAGATGTCAAAACCAGGGTAACAGAATGTGAAGAGTCATCTAGACTTGAAATGTTAGCTTGTTCTCTCTTCATGGATGCTGCCTGACCTGCTGTGAACTCCAGCATTTACCATTTTCAAAGTTTATTTGCCTATTTTAAATGTGTTATTAGCTTTCTATCCTTCTTAGGTACAAACAGAGAAATGTTCACGGTATCTGTACATCTCCATATTAAAGGAAAGTTCTATTTGCACTACAGAAGGTACAGCAAAGTTCACAGGAATGACAGCATTGTCGAATTCTGAGTGGGTGTGTAAATTAGGTTGATATTCTCTGGAGTTTGGGAGAATGAGGGCTGATCTCATTTATATATATAACATTCTGAAGTGGGCGGGGTGGGGGTGTGCGATTAACAGGGTAGACACATCAGAGAGGCTGTTATTGCCGGCTCCTTTATTCATGCACGGGACGAGGGTGTCGCTGGCTAGGCAGCATTTATTGCCCATCCCTAACTGCCCACAGGGCACTTAAGAGTCAACCCCATTGCTGTAGGTCTGGAGTCACATGGAGACCAGACCAGGTAAGGATAGCAGTAAGGCTGATGAATCTAACACACAACTGCACAGGTTTAGAATAAGGAGCTGATCATTTAGGGTTAAGATGAGGAGAAATTTCACAACTCAAATGATTGTGAATCTTTGGAATTCCCAATTGCACAGGGTTCTTGATGCTCCATCATTGGATACATTTGAGACAAAGACACGCAGTTTCCTGGGTTCTCTGGGAATCAAGGAATATGGAAAACAGGCAGGAAAGTGAAATTGAGATCAGCCCTGATGGAGCAAATCTATTATACTCCTGGTACTATTTCTTGTATTTTTATGTACAAACAGGGGGAGGCAGTGCCCTAACAGTAGTATCACTGGCCTAATAATCCAGGGCATAGGTTTGAATCCTAACATGGCAGATGGTGAAATTTACATTCACTAAAATCTGGAATTGAAACAAAGCTAGCCTAGAGATGCCCACGCAACCACTGCCAATTGGCGTATCTAACGCCCTTTAGCGAGGAAAATCTGTCATAGTTACATGGTCTGATCTACACGTGGCTCAAAGCCCACAGCAATGGGGTTGATTTTAAACTCCTCTCTGAAATGGTCCTGGCAAGCCATTCAGGTTCGGGGCAATTAGGGACGGGCAATAAATGCTGGCCCATCCAGCAATGCTCACATCCCATGTACAAATAAACACATTCTTCCTCAGTGAACTTTGATGGACCGTTCTGCTGAAAGAACACAGCGAGGATTCCATTACCATCTAAACCTGGTGAGGAATAAAAAGTATAATCTCTTTCAACGAAGTAAGATGTCAGTTGCTGTGCACACTGGTAAGGGTCGATTAAAACCCTTCAAGAAAGACAATGCTTAAAAGAAATTTCTGACGCCAGTATTAAAAGGTTCTGGCGCCAGGCACTCACTTAAAGGATAATCAATGAGCTGAAAACATTAGCTTCAGGTAACCGACAAAAGCTAAGAGAGTCCTGCCTATATACATTTACACAGTTTTCCTTCTATTGCATTATTAGCATGTGCCTCGCTGCTGGGCCCTTGAAATAATCACAGTTCATTTTGCAGCACAATATTATTCAGCCAAATCGGTGGTGATGATTTGCTACATTATTGGGAAAAGACTACTTGCTGCCAATTTAGCCGAGTCCATTTTTACCACTGACTTTCAGCCCTCTTGTTCATTTAAAACCAAAAGATGGTGTTATTTTCCCTCAACTGCTTCAAGCAGAGAGAGCATTCTAATGTTCAATTAATAGAGACAGCAATAAAACTCTCAGCTGAATGAAACTGAAGGCAGGTCTGTACTACATCTGCAATTATCTGCCTTGATTTACTGTCTCGACTGAAAGTCAACACCTCTGACAAAACGGAACTCGTTCAGTCCTGGCACTGAAAGGACAGCCTAACTTCATTACATTTAAGTTCCAGGATGGGGTTTGAACTAACTACTTTCTAGCATGGAAGGTGAGAACACGATTGGCTGAGCCTTACCTGACAACTGTGCATGAGCTGATACTTCGGAATCCGCACTCTGAACAAGGACTGCATTCTTTTCATTTCTATGTTTTTTTTTAAAAGGGACATCTGCTGAATATTGTAGAAAACTGCTTTATTTGCCATTGGGGAATTAATTATTTTCCTTCATAGTTTAAAACCTTTTCCTCCCAGCCGCTTCAGATGATTTATCACCAGGAGGAAGGGGGAGAAGTTTCTATATTTTTAATAAAAAAAACAATCATCTAATAGCAAAGCAGGGAATTGAAAACCTTTCTTGCTGACCATAGGGTCATTCGGGGTCAAGGAGGCAGGCGATAAATTTAGAATTATGCAGAATGCTTTTCTAATGTGCCTGTCTAGTGCTGACGTCCTCTGCAATTTCGTTCCTGTTTTCAGGCGATGTTTTGCAGACTTGCCCACTGGCCACACTTATAGAATCATAGAAAAAACAAACACAGAAAGAGGTCATGCTTTTGCCAGCTCCCCAATTAGACCCTCACCCCTGCCTGAGGCCATGACTGACATTTAAACATTGAGGCTGGACTCCATTCCTCGCATCCTGGAACAATAGAAAAATACAGTAAGATTTACAGCACTGAAGGAGGTAATTTGTTCCATTGTGCCTGTACTAGCCAACTAAGAGTCTGATCTGTTGTTGATCCATAGGTCAGTTCCTGACAAAAGTAGTTCTGAGGAAGGGTCACCAGAACCGAAACGTTAACTCGGTTTTTTCCTTCACAGATGCTGCCAGATCTGCTGAGCTTTTCCAGCAACTTCTGTTTTTGTCCCTGACAACAATAATCCAGACAATTATTGACCAGGGCATGGATTGCAACATATACAAGACTTTATCCTGAGATATAGCATGCATATATATAAAAATATAGTTTGTTTTTTATTGCTTTAAGTGGGTCAAGGAGGAATTTGTCAGAGCATTGTTTCCTGTATTAGCTTTTTGTTCTCTGTCGTTGTTAGCTCTCCCAAGTGATTGTGGGTAAGATTCTCTTGTTTTTCAGCTGATGTGTTTTGTTGAATGAGAATTGCTCTGCCCGTCTGCCCTGGCCCTACAACAACTTTTTGCACATAATCCTACGCTCTTCACCACCTCCCCCCCCATTAATCACACCATCAGGATCTTGGCTTCTATTGGCAAAGAGGCAGACATTTTCATCACTGTTGGGATTGCCCGACATTCACACAGATGGTGCCGTAAATAATGTCTGAATGCGCATCACTTCAGGTGCTGTACTTATCTATGAACTCGCACTGTTGTCGCTTGCCCATTATCGCCGAGGACATCAGGCAGAGAGAAAATAGAAGCAGGACTGGGCCATTCGGCCCTTTGAGCCTGCCCCACCATTCAGTTTGGTCATGGCTGGTCATTCAACTCAATAGCCTGTTCCTGCTTTCCCTCCTTTGGTCCTTTTAGCGCCAAGTGCAATATCCAACTCTTTCTTGAAATAATACGATAATTTGACCATGACAGCTTTCTTTGGTAGTGAATTCCACAGGGTCACTACTCTATGGAGGAAGAAACTCCTCCTCACCTCAGACCTAAATAGTTTACTTCAGATCCTTAGACTAGTTGTGTATGATCGGTAATGGATAGAATTTAAACCTAATAGGTGTGAGGTGATGCATTTTGGCTGAAACAACAAGACAAGGGGGTATTCAGTAAATGCAGGTCTCTAGGAAGTTCAGAGAGAATCTTGGGGTGCTTGTCCACAGATCCCTCAAGGTGACAGAACAGGTTATGAAGGCAAAAGGAGACTTTCCACTATTAATTGTGGCATTGATTATGAGAGCAGGGAGTTTATGTTGGAGCTATATAGGACTTTGGTTAGGCCACAGCTGGAGTATTGCATGCAGTTCTGGCCATTGCACTATCCATAGAATCCCTACAGTGTGGAAGCAGGCCATTCGGCCCACTGAGTCCACTCTGACCTTCCAAAGAGTATCCCACCCAGACCCATCCCCTACCCTATCCCTGCATTTCCCACCCAAGATGCTATGAGGCAATTTAGCATGGCCAATCCACCTAACCTGCACATCATGGACTGTGGGAGGAAACCCATGCAGACATGAGGAGAAGGTGCAAACTTCACACAGACAGTGGCCCAAGGCTGGAATTGAACCTGGGTCCCTGGTGCTGTGAGGCAGCTGTGCTAACTGCTGATCCCCCATATCAGAAGGAAGTGAGTGTCCTGGAGGGGGTGAAGAGGAAATTCACCAGGGTTTTGCCTGGGTTTGAGCACATTAACGATGAAGAGATGCTGGATATACTCGGGTTGTTTTCTTTGGAGCAGAGAAAGTTGAGGGAGGACCTGACTGAGATGTATAAGATTATGAGGGGCATGGACAGGGTGGACGGAAAGTAGCTGTTCCCTGAGCTGTCAGTAGCGAGGGGGCTTAATTTTAAGGTTTAGAGGGAAAACCTTTTCATCAAGAGGTTGGTGGGAATCTGGAGTGCACTAGCTGGGAAGGTGGTTGAGGCGATGAGGCTGGTGGTTTGTGTAATACCGTTGGTGTGGACAAAGAGGCAAGGAGGACGGTGACCATGGGGCATGCGGGGCCATTGCTGTGAAAAAGGCCTGGGTCAAGCATTCGGCAAGCTGCATCCACCCGAGTACCTGCTGTAATTTGCACGTCAGGAATTTCATAGGATTCCTACTGTGTGGAAGCAGGCCATTCAGCCCATCAGGTCCACACCAACCCTCTGAGGAGCATCCCACCCAGATCCAACTCCCTAAACTATCCCTACATTTTCTTTGGCTAAACCACCTAGCCCACATGACCCTGGATACTGTGGACAATTTAGCATGGCCAATACAGCTAGCCTGCACATCTTTGGACTGTGGGAGGAAACCCACACAAATACGGGGAAATGTGCGAACTCCACACAGACCAAGGCTGAGAACTGAACCCGGGTCCCTGGCGCTGAGAAGCAGCAGTGCCAGCCACTGAGCCACTGTGCCATCAAATTTGTGCTGCCTACTTCCTCAGGAAGGAGAGGAGAACTGGCAGCAATAAATAAGAATGACACGTTGGAAAACACATATAAATGAGAAAGTAACCAATCAATAGCCAGATTCTGCCGTCACCATTTAAGAATTGAGGGGAAAATTGCAAACAATCTTCTCAGCACTGAGTTTCTGATTTTTATCCCCACCTTTCTCATCATTGCTCATGTCAGACCAGGGAGCGCAATATGGCGCCCTACGTGATTGGTGGTGAAATGGGATGTAGCTAAGAACTGGTTCATTATGATGCTCCTTACATCAAGATGGGCTTTGGAGACCAGATTAACATGCCCTGCCTGTAATAGGAACATCTTCAGATTTTGATTGCTTCTTGTTTATCTGAAACACTGTCCGAGCCTGTTCTTCACCCATGCTATCCATGTCTCATACTGTAAGATTTCACTTGGACACAACTTTGAACTGACACCCTAGCTGCCCGTCCTGATAGGTTGCACTACACAATGCAAAAAACGACCTAGTATCCTCGCAAGAAACAAACTCCTCAGTTGACAGTGTCAAAAGCCATCCCTCTCAGCGCTGCTCGTGGGATCTTGCAATGCATCAGCGCTTGCAATGCATCACTCTAGGGCAAGAGTGAGACTCATTGTCTGGGAAGTGCTTGAGGACTCAGGCTTCACGGACGAGAAATCTCTCTCAAAATGGAATTCAATAGAACTGACTAATTCTGGGGGGAGTCTTATCCAGGAGCCAGTGAGCTCCAGTGTGTGTGAGAGCATAAGATGAATTTGTACCCCTACCTGAGAGCAAATTAATTCTTACAGTTTTCCTTTCAGTTTGCTGCTCCCTTGCTTGACCTGGGAATTTCCTTCAAAGCCGGATTAAAAGTGACATGCGCACCACATTTTCCGATGACTCCATCACCCCACAACTGAGGTATGAAGAGGTCATAAAAATAAGGCAGAGAGAAGTGAAGATCGGGACATCCATTAAAGTGGAAACACGAGTTGGCAGGAATGGAGCTTGGAAAAAAACCCCACAAGTTACACGATCACATCAATAAAAACGTTCATATTTTTGCAGCGTGGTGAGAACCTATTGGGTTCAAGCGATTTTGACATGAAGAAGTGAGCACAGCTCTTAATTGCCTGTACTGATTCTGCAGGAAAATCTGCTCTCCAACAGTTTCTTATTAGTACTTCTTTCATCTCACTGTGATGGAGTGAAATCCAAAAATATACAAAATGCCTCATTTAATCATTGCCTTAATCATTTTGCCTTGTGATTGTTAACAGATGTGCATTGTTCTCAAAGGGCTCGTTGGTGGAATTTGGACCTTAACGTTACAGGCTCGAGAAGGAAAAAAGCAAAGTGACTGCACTGCATATTTCTTTTTGCTCATCTGAATTGCTCAATTACTGAATGTGGCATGACTGATTTGTGCCATGTAGTGTTGACATGCAAATCACATTGAAATCCAACAATTCTATTCCCCCTCCAGAGTTTATATTGCAACCAGGTTCAGCCTTGGCTAACACAATAATGTCATCATGCTGCCAATACCACATTCCTTACATGCGGTGCTATACAACAAATGGTAAATCCTAAAGTTATCATCTGCATACTCCGGTTTGCATGTTGGTAATGTTTCAGGCAGGATCTGAACATCAAGTGCTGATCACACAAGGCACAGACAGCCTACTCTTCCTGAAGGCAGTCTGTCCCTCTTCAAAGTTAGCAATGGAAGAGATTTGTTACTGGCTGAGTGGACTGGTAGCATGTATGAATCTCCTAGACTCATGGAGATAGTTCTGAAGGTTGGAGTTGTTAAAGTGGTAGGAAGAGTGTCTGGGAATCCATGGAGAGGCCAGGAGCCATAGATTCATAGAGTCTACAGCATGGAAACAGACCCTTCGGTCCAACTTGTCCTTGCTGATCAAGTTTCCCAAACTAAACTCACCCCGCTTGCCTGCATTTGGCCCATATCCCTCTAAACCTTTCCTTTTCATGTACCTGTCCAAATGTCTGTTTAATGTTGTAACTGTACCTGCATCTATCACTTCCTGTGCCAGTTCACTGCACATACGAACTGCCCTCTGTGTGAACAAGTTGCCCCTCAGGTCCCTTTTAAATCTTTCACCTTAAACTTATGCTCTCTAATTTTGAACTCCCCTACCCTGGGAAAAAGACCTTGGTTGTTCACCTTACCAATGGGAGATCGATGCAAGGAGACAAATCCTGAGAACTTGACAAAATCTGCCATGGCAGGATTTGAAACCAGGTCCCCAGAACGTTACCTCGGGATTAATAGTCTGGTGATAATCTGACAAGGCTATCAACACTTTCTTTCCTCTCCAACCCACTGTAACCTCAACCCAGCCATCCTGTTTCTGGATCTCTGATTTGGGATGGAATGCTGGTGTTGCTGACACAGCACTTGCAGGAGGAGGAGAGGAAGCAGCAACAAAGTACAAATAATGAAGGACACTTTGATCTGACCATCAGAGTCACCAGTGCTGAATACACCTTGGAGGTAGAAATGTAGAAAATAGGAGTAATAGGCGATTCAGCCTTTCAAACCTCCTTCCCTATTGTATGGCTGATCATCTAATTTAGCACTCAGTTCCCACTTTCTCCCAATATATTTTTATCCCTTTGGAACTATATCTAACATCTTCCTGAACACTGCTAGTATTAAACTGGGATTGGGATGTAGGCGTGAATAGACTGGACCAATTTTTTTTGTATTCTTTTATGGAATATGGGCATCACTGGCAAGGCAGGCATTTGTTGCCCTCCCTAAATGTTCATGAACTGAGTGGCTTGCCTTTCAGAGGGTAGTTGTGAAATCATTGCAAACAACATTGTTGTCGGTCTGGAGTCATTTGTAGGCTAGACTAGTTGAGTGCAGCAGATTTCCTTCCATAGGCAGGATAGATGTAGGAAGTAGGTTCTTGATGATGGGGGAGTTCCAGAACCAGGGATCACAGCCTAAGAGTATTGGGTAGGCCAGTTAGGATTGAGATGAGGAGAAATGTCTTCCCCCAGAGCCTGTGGAATATTCTAGCTCAGAAAGCAGTCGAGGCCAAAACATTGCATAATTTCAGGAAAGAAAGTGGGGGAAGGGGTTGGATATAGCAAGCGGGACTCAAAGGATCAACGGATATGGGGGAAGAGCAGAAACAGGTTATTGAGCTGGATGATGAAGTATGATCGTAATGAATAGCAGAGCAAGCCCAAAGGCATGAATAGCCTAACCCTGCTGTCAATACAAAGGGATTAGGGAACCAGATTGATTTTTGCAACACTAGATCCTAATCCCTGACATTATCAGTTAAATTCAAGTTCCATCATCTGGCATGGTGGGATTTGACTCTCTGTCCCTAGAGCATTAACCTTGCCTTCCAGGTTGCTCATCCAGTTCCTTTTAGCCCAATACCACCATTGCCTCGCGGAGACAGTGTCTGTCCTGGAGGGTGTGGTCACAGACATGTTCTGCCACAGAGGAATCAGATGAGGACTTCAGTGGGACAGCTTAGAGACAACGGTTCAAAGTTGTCAAACAGCCTCATATGGAGTCCTTGCTACATGTCCAACTCCTGCTACAGACCCAGCAGTACTGCAATAACAGGCCATTCTGTGGAGCGTTCCTGCAGTTTCCATTAAAGTTGTGGTCATGCTCTCACTGGAAAATCCCTGTGTGCCTGTGTGCCTATGTCCCTATGTCCCTACGTGCCTATGTCTCTATGTCCCGATGTCCCTACGTCCCTATGTGCCTATGTCCCTGCGAGCCTATGTCCCTATGACCCTGTGTCCCTATGTCCCGATGTCCCTATGACCCTATGTTCCTATGTCCCTATGCCCCTATGTTTCTATGTCCCTATGTCCCTATATTTCTATGCCCACATGTACCTATGTACCTATGTTTCTATGTCCCTATGTCCCAATGACCCTATGTCCCTATGACCCTCTATCCTTATGTCCCTATGTTTCTATGTTTCTATGTCCCTATGTCCCAATGACCCTATGTCCCTATGTCCCTATGTTTCTATGTTTCTATGTCCCTATGTCCCTATGACCCTATGTTTCTATGTTTCTATGTCTCTGTATCCCTATATCCCCCGTCCCTATGTCCCTATGTTTCTATGTTTCTATGTTTCTATGTCTCTGTATCCCTATATCCCTCTGTCCCTATGTC
>NC_063341.1:72607567-72615785 GCF_021869965.1 Rhincodon typus
CCCTCTGTCCCTATGTCCCTATGTTTCTATGTCCCTATGTTTCTATGCATGAGTCTGGGCTGACAAGCGAATATGTTGACTTGATTTGACTTGTCAGGTTCAAGTTTTGTAAAATATGTGTTATGTGAACTGGAACACCCACGATCTTACAAGCCAGACAGTTGAGAAGGTCCTGACACACTTTGGTACCCCTTTCCTAGCATAGAGTGCTGTGTGAACCACAACAAAAACAGACAGAAGTGCCACATGTCCAAGTCAGAAGTTGCATTGTTACAACAACTTTGGTGGGGCTAGGGATTTTTGCCCATGTTGGTTGCTGTATTCATCCACTAGCACAAGCTCCCGATATCCTGTAAAATGGGGATGAGGCAATGGCTTAGTGGCATTATTACTAGACTATTAATCTGGAAATTCTGGGACCCATGTTCAAATCCTGCTATGGCAGATTGTAGAATTTGGATACAATAAAGAGTCTAGAATTAAGTGTTGAATGATGACCATGGATCTATTGCCGATTGTTGGAAAAATCTATCTAGTTCACTAATGCCCTTTAGGGAAGGAAACTGCCATCCCTACCTGATCTGGCCTAAGTGTGATTTCAGGCCAACAGCAATGTGGTTGACCCTTAACTGCCCTGTGGACAATTACTGAATACTGACGTACAATGTTTTGGCCTCAACTGCTTTCTGTAGTAGGAAATTCCACAGGCTCACCCCTCTCTGGGTGAAGACATTTCTCCTGACTGCTAAAACAAAAGAAAAATACTGCTTCCTTGAAAATGTTAATTCATTTCCAGCTGGATTTCCACTTTACTAACATTCCCTTTCCTTCATAGCCTGCCTGGAAGATTATTGAAAACATTCACCACTCTGTGAGTGATATTCTTTCTGATATCCTGTTTTAGATGTACTTTTCACAGATATAAATCCTTATACTCTGGTTCTAATTTCCTGGATTATTTTCAAACCTGTTCTGGGTTTACCTTATCTGTAGCATTTAGTATTTCAAAGCCCTCAGTGTTATATCTCTTGAGACTGTGTAGAGCTTCTCTGTCCTCTCCTCAGAGCTTATTTACTGTAGATCTGGGAGCCTCTCTGCTCTCCTTCTTCATCAACAAATTATTTTAATTGAGTGTGACAGAGTAACCAGCATCAAAAAAAGACAGTTTAAAGTGTATTCTTATGTTCTGCAGGCTCCTGGACAACATTTGTAGGTATCTACTCACCTATTCAGTTCCACATACAAAAAGACAATAAAATGTAGGAGCAGAAGTAGTTCATGCAATTTATCGAGTCTGCTCTACCATTCAAAGTGAGCGTGGCTGATCTTATAATCCTCAAATAAAAGCAAATTTCCACAGACACTGGAAATCTGCAATAGAAACAGAAGGTGCTGGAGGAACTCATCCAATCTGGCAGTATCTGCAGAAAGAAAACAAAGTTCATTTTTGAGTCCAGTACGACTATTCTTCAGAATTATAGAAATACTGTTTATCTCTCCACAGATATTACCAGACCTGCTGAGTTTCTTCAGCACTTTCTGTTTTTTCTTTTATTTCTGTAAATCCTCAACTCCACTTTCCTGCTTTTTCCCCATGACCCTTGATTCCCTTACAGATTAAAAATCTACCTCAGCCTTGAATAAACTTAATGACCTCGTCTCTATAGATTTCTGTAGCAAAGAATTTCAGATTCGCTATTCTCTGAAAGAATAAATTCTCCCTCATCTCGACCTGAAATGGGGTCTCCTTATTATAAGGTTATGCCCTGTAGTCCTAGAATCTCCAAGGAGAACCAGTCTCTCACGTCTCTTAATATTGTGCAGAGGCTTCTTTGACAGCAATTCTCAAACCAACAACCTCTAACACCTCAAAGATCAAGGGCAGTAGACTCATGGGAATGTCAGAATCTGCAAGTTCCCCTCTGAGTGACACACCATTGGACATGTTGAAAATAAAAAAATCTCTTTTCCCATCACAAATATTTTCATGACTAAAATAGTTCAGTCACAAACAATTTTTCTTCTAATAAAACGCTCTTTTTTTTTGCCTTTGCGATTTTTCTGTTGGGTTTCTCAGGGCCTTCAGGTTAAAACTCAAGTCCTCGAGACTCCAGGGCAGAAGGATTGGCACGACCCACTTCAGAGGCTCTTCCTAAATGGCTTGTTTTGTTTCTGTGAACAAAAGAGTACAGACGGCCAGGATCAGAAAGCATGCTCCTTGATTTCTTACTGGCAAACTCCCCCCTTTCCCTCTAAATGCTACCACCCACCGCTCGGTCAATGTTACCCCTTCCCACTGCCTGACGGAGGATAAAAGTACTCGAAGACCAGGATTTCAATCCTGAGACTAAAGTTATACTTTTCCAGACAGTACTGAGCCCTGTGCTCCGATGTGCTTCAGAAGCTTTGACAATTCAGGTTTGGAGATAGACTGCGATTGGTAACTTCCCAATGTCCTCCACATTCCAGGGTAGGCAAGTCAATCTGACACCAGTGTCCTCTCTCAAGTCCATACTCTCAACATCAATTCCCGAATCACCCAAAACCACTGGGTGTTGAAGTTACGCAAAACCCTGATTAGATGCCACTGGGAGCATTGTAAGCAGACCTGGTCACCACACCTTAGAAAAGATATGTTGGCCTTGGAGGGAGTACAACATAGTTTTACAAGAATGACATCTGGGCTTAAGAACATAAGAAATAGAAGCAGGAGTAGACCATCCGGCCCCTTGAACCTGCTCTGCCATTCCTTTACTATTCACAAATCTATCTGCCTTTGCTTTAAATATTCAGCAAGGTAGGCTCAACTGCTTCACTGGGCAGGGAAGTCCACAGATTCACACCCCTTTGGGTGAAGAAGTTCCTCCTCAGCTCAGTCCTAAATCTGCTCCCTCTTATTTTGAGGCTATGCCCCCTCATTCTAGTTTCACCCTCCAGTGGAAACAACCTGCCTGCTTCTATCTTATCTATTCCAAGGGACTTTCAGTGTTAAGTTGCGAGGAGAGATTATACAAATTAGGCCTTTGTTCTCTAGAATTTAGAAGGTTAGGGGATGATCTGATCAAAGCCTTCAAGATCTTAACAGGAAAAGGATAGATAAAGATAAACAATTTCCACTGTTTATGGTTTCTAGATCTAGGTGCATAGTCTGAGAATTAGAACCAGATGTTTCAGGAGAGATGTTAAGAAGCATTTCTACACACAAAGAGGTTTGGAATTCTCTTCCATAAATGACAGTAGATGTAGGATTAGTTGTTAATTTTAAACCCGAGATAGATATATTTTTGTTAAGCAAAGGTATTAAGGGAGATGGGCTAAAAGCAGGTATTTGGAGTTTGGCCATAGCTCAGCCATGATCTTATCTGCAGTTCTTTTGGTTTTTTTTATCTGGACAACGTAAGGCTGTTAAGTTTTTTTGCATTCATTCATGGGATGAGGGCATTGCTGGCGAGGCAGCATTTATTGTCCATCCATAATTACCCAGAGGGCAGTTAAGAGTCAACCACATTGCTGTGGATCTGGAGTCACATGTAGGCTAGACCAGGTAAGGATGGCAGTTTCCTTCCCTAAAGGGCATTAGTGAACCAGATGGGCTTTCCCTGACAATTGACAGTGGATTCGTGGTTATCATTAGATTCTTAATTCCAGGTTTTTTTTTAATTGAATTCAAATCCCACCATCTGCTGTGGCAGGATTTGAACCCAGGTCCCCAGAACATTAATTGGGTCTCTGGACTAACAGTCCAGTAGGCCATCACCTTGTCCCAGTGGGGAGTAACATTCACACTGCACAAGTATCAGGCAGTGAGCTTCTCCAACAAGAGAGAATCTAGCCATTGTGCTTTTCATATTCAATGCCATCATCTGCATGTTCCCCTTAGAAACTCACGCTCCTGACCCTAGCAACATCGCTTCATTTTGTAGATGTACGAACACCAAGTATGACGCACAAGGCAATTGTTAAGAATATTTAAGGACAGTTAAGGGCCAGGGAATCACAAATATTGGTCTTACTAGTGATGCAGATATTCCATAAGCAAATGAGAATAAACTATCCTCACA
Source organism: Rhincodon typus (assembly GCF_021869965.1). NCBI lineage: Eukaryota > Metazoa > Chordata > Chondrichthyes > Orectolobiformes > Rhincodontidae > Rhincodon > Rhincodon typus. Next base: position 72,611,629 of record NC_063341.1, read on the forward strand.
GGATTAACCACCATTATCATTGATCAAAAACTAAACTGGACCAGCCACGTAAATACAGTGCCTAAAGTGCACGTAAGAGACTGGGCATCCTGTGGCAAGTACCTCAACTAATAGCCCAGTGGCTGCAAACCATCTATAAGGGACACTACAGGTATACAGTCACAGTAGTGTCTACCATCTGCCAGGTTGAACCACAAAAACTCACCAAGTTTATTTTTTCTGCAGCACTCTCCAAAGTGTGAGCATTACCATCGAGAAGGACAAGGGCAGCAGATTCATGGAAACACCACCATCTGCAAGTTCCCCTCCAAGCTACACAACATCCTGATTGGGAACTGTATCACTATGTTGCTGGGTCAAAATCCCCCAAGCAGCATTTTTGTTTACCTGCACTTGATGAACTGCTGTGATTCAAGAAAGTTGCTCACCCTGCCATCTTACCAAGGGCAATTACGGATGGACAACAAATGCTGGCCATTCCAGCAGTGCGAACATTCAAAAATATCCCTCATATAGGATTAAAATAGATCAATGTTCAATGACAGGTGCAGACACAATGGGCTGAAGGTATTGTGTCTCTATCAAAGCACATGGACTGCAGTGGTTCAAGAAGGCAGCTGACCACAGTTGATCAGCCATGATCATGAAGAATGGCAGAGCAGATTTGAAGGGCCAAATGGCCTCCTCCTGTTCCTATCTTCTACGTTTCACAACGGCAACTACGGACAGGCAATAAATGCTGGTCCAGCAGTGACACCCATGTCCCATGAACGAGTGAACCAAAATACTGCACAGTTCTACTTTTGCTTCAAATTATTTGTAGAAAGGTGATTTCCATGTAACACAGCACTCCATGCTTCCATTTTACAATTTACATTACAAAGCAAAATATATGTGGTCCTTACACTTAGTTAGACAGAAGAGACCCTGGAAGAAGCAGCTTGCATTTGCATAGCACATTTCACCATCATTGCAAACTCTGAAATGTTTCATAAACGATGCAATATTTCGAAGTGTACTCATTGTTATAACATAGGAAACATGGTAGCTAAATTATGTGCAGCAAGATTCCGAAAAAACCAACATTGTGATAATGACCAGATTATCTGTTTTACTGAAAACAAAAAATGTTGGAAATCACAGCGGGTCAGGCACCATCCGCGGAGAGAGAACAAGCTAATGTCTTGAGTCTAGCTGATGAAGAGTCATCTAGACTTGAAACATTAGCCTGCTCTCTCTCCATGGATGCTGCCTGACCTGCTGTGATTTCCAGAATATTTTGTTTTCAATACAGGTTCCAGCATCTGCAATAATTTGCTCCTACATCTGTTTTACTGATGTTAGTTGAGGAAGAATTATTGAATGAGTATAAATCTCTTGGCCTGTTTGCAAAGCTGTCACCTGATCTTTTACATTCACCTAAGAGATCTGACGAGTTCTCAGGTTAATATTTCATCCAAGAACAAAGGACAAAGAGCGAAGAAAAATTCAGCATAGGAGCAGGCCCTTCAGCCCACCCAGGCTGCACCTTGATGCATGCATGACACTTTTCTAAACTAAAAACCTTTTCCCTCCACACGGTCTAGATCCCTCTATTTCCTACCTATTCATGTATCTGTCAAGCTGCCTCTTAAATGTTGCTATTGTATCTGCTTCTACCACCTCCTCTGGCAGTTCGTTCCAGACATTTACCACGTTCTGTGTAAAAGACTTGCCTCTTATATTGTCTTTAAACTTTCCTTTTTTTTGCCTTAAACCTATATCCCCTAGTAATTGACATTTCTACCCTGAGAAAAAGACTCCAACTATCAATTCTATACAGGTCTCTCATGATTTTGTAAAGCTCTATCAGAAATGTACATTGTAAGTACTGTATTGGAGTGCCAGGCATGATTGTGTGCTCAGATCCTGGAGTGGGCCCATGATTCCATGACCAATTGACCTGGGTGGCACACTGGTTAGCCCCGCTTCCTCCCTACCTCAGGGACTTGGGTTTGATTCCACCCTTGGGCGACTGTCTGTGTGGTTTTTGTACGTTCTCTCCATGTCTGGGGGGATTTCCTCTGAGTGCTCTGTGTTTCCTCTCACAGTCTAAAGATGTGCAGATTAGGTGGATTTGCCATAGTAAAGAGCCCATAGTGTCCAGGGATGTGCAGACTATGTGGGTCAGCTATTGGAAATGTAGAGTTACAGGGGTGGGCCTGGGTGGGGTGCTCTTTGGAGAGTGAGTGTGGACTCAATGGGCTGAATGGCCAGCTTCCACACTGCGGCAATTCTATGACAAGATTGCTTTCAACTGCCCTGTTGTCAAGGTTATGAAGAGACAAAAAGAAAACATTTTTGCCATTTATCATTCTAAAGTTGCATGTGATGTTTTGGTCACAGGACAAATGTGCACTAATCTGAATGCTTTTGTTAAGATGTTTTGCATTAATGCCACAAGTATTTAAGATTAATGTTCTGTCGGTAATAAATGAAGTGAATTATTAAACATATTACCGTCTCTGATTGTACAAATCTACTTATAGGATAAGCAATTAATTATCCAACAAAATATCTCAGTTGAGGGAAAAAATTAGGCAGCACTTCTAAACCAACAATGCAAGATGCACAGGAATGATGCGTAGCCATAAGAAAAATGAATGTAAATGAAGCAAAAAAGGCTTCAAATGAAAGCATAAACAATTAAAATAGGAAGAAGAGAGGAACAAACTATACAAGGGATAGCAAGGAAAGAAAGAGAGAAATGGTTTTGAAATTAATGAAAGTAATTTATAAGGCTGAAGGACTCTAGATCTACTTTGTGTTCTATGTGAGAAGAAAATCTAGAGAGAGAGAATTCTACAAAATAAACGTATTCATTCTGAAGATGGGTAGATATATCATCAAATTAATATTACTCAGCAATGAGGAATATACTGATGTAATATTTGATTTTTTAAAAATGCAAATAATATCATAGTTGATTCTAAAATCAGTGTAGAACAGATACTTAAAAGGGGCATGAGAAGAACAAATTTTCTGAGCATTTATCCTGGTTGCTGGAGGAAACCAGTGCAGAAATTTGCAGAATGCTGATCTCCATAAACGAATCATTGGACTCCAGTGAGATTTTTGCAGGACTGGAAGCAGTTAAACATAGTGGCTGCATTTTATAGAAAGAGCAACAAACTTCACCTAGACAATAACTTTAATGAGAAACAGCCAGCATGGATTTACAAGAGGAAGATCCTGCCTGTCAAACCTTCTCTGGGGGGAACGTTACAAATTAGGTAGACGGTGAAAGGCCCAACAATGTACTTGATTTGGAATTCTCAAAAAGATCTTGACAAAGGTGCACGTCAAAGATTTCTAAGCTGAGCAGTAAAAATGCAGGAGCCCAGAGGAGAAATATGATACATTGGTCAAAGAACAGGAAACCATCAATGCTCACAAGAGGTGTAATATCAGACTGCAGATGGGAGGGGGAGGTGTTGAGTAGAGTCCGACACAAGGGTCATTGCTGAGTCCTCTGTTCATTTTAATCTATATTAATGACCTAAATATTGAAACCAAATGGAGGATTGTCAAAATATGCAACTAAAATTAATACCTAGAAAAATAGTGGGTACAAATGGAGTCAAGATTTTTTTAAATAACAAGTTAGATTGATTATTTGCATAGAACTTACACTGCGGAAAGAAAGCCAATTAATTCAACTGGCCCACATCCCCGCTCATACTCCACATATGGCTTTTTCCAGCCTATTCAGGGTACCATCCTTGGCCCAACCATTTTCAGCTGTTTCAGTAATACCTCCCTCCATTGTTGAGTCAGAAATGGGGATGTTCACTGATGATTTACACAATGTTCAGTGCCATTTACAATGACTCAAAGACAGAGGCAGTTCAAACCTAAAAATGATAAGACCTGGGTCAACTGCAGACAAGCAGCAAGTAACATTCATGACACACAAATGCCAGGCAACGACCATAATTACTACGAGATAAATTAATCATTCCCCTGATGTTCAACCCTCACTTTCAACATCCTGGGGGTAAGCATTAACCAAAAATTGAACTGAACTAGAGATAGTAGGAACTGCAGATGCTGGAGAATCCGAGACAACAAGGTGTAGAGCTGGATGAACACAGCAGGCCAAGCAGCATCATATGATG
>NC_063341.1:72635785-72650671 GCF_021869965.1 Rhincodon typus
AAGAAGGATCTGAAGAAGGGTCTAGACCCGAAACATCAGCTTTCATGCTCCTCTGATGCTGCTTTGCCTGCTGTGTTCTACACCTTGTTATATCTGTCAGCCAGGGCTCCCTGATTAAACCAGCTTCACAGTCCCAATCAGGGAACTGATATTCTATGAGGTCCCCCTGGCTGACCTTGTTACAGTCACGACACTTATCAGGCTGGAAGAGATCACAGAAAGAAGTGGGAGGAGGAGGGGTGTGACATAATTGAAAGATTTGAACATAAGGATGAGAATATTTCAATACAAGGCATCGTCTGACTGGGAGCCTGAATAAATCACTATGTGCAGGACTCACAGTGCCTGACAAAAAAAGTAAACTACCAGAAACAGGTCAGGCAGCTACAATGGAGAAAGCAGAGGTGCAGTGACCCTTGACCTGTACTTCAGTTTGTGCAAAGTGGCTCGAGTAAGTGTAAATTTTCACTTAAGCAAATGTTTCTAAGCATTCGCCCCCAATGGAGAACCTGTCTGTTGTTAATTTTCAGGCAAGAGGCACTGATGGCAGCCAGATTTAATTAAGATACATCTTTTACAGGCCAGGCCGACGCTGCTCCAAACAACATCAAACATGCAGTTTACTCATTACCTCTGTAATATCTATGGCTTGTAGTTCCCGGAGAAAATGATGATTTTCTGACTGTGCTCTTGTTCAGAACTGTAGCTGGCAATATCACCCTGACCTTATGCAATCCCTTCTGTGGCAGCTGACAAAGCTGGTGTGTCTCTCACACTTATTTGACACTCCTCCCTAATTGTGAGAGAAGGAGAAAGAGAAAGGAAAAGAAATGGGTCTAAGAGGGACACCATCTCATTCATTGAGAAGCGAAGAGAATGATGTATGAAAAGGAGAGCTGCAGAAACACAGCAGAGATGCCCTTATGGAAGTGAATATCAAATAAAGATATATAGTACCTATCACATCCGTGGAACATCCCAAAGCACTTTATAGCCAGTTTGTTTGCAGTAAGGTTTTACAAACAGCGATGCGATAATAACCAGAATAATCTGTTCAAGTAATTTGGTAGTGCAATAAATTTGGCCAAGACGCCAGGGACAACTCCCCTGCTATTCTTCAAAATAATTTCCATGGCATCTCTTACATTCATCAGAGAGGCCACAGCTAATCTCTCATCCAAAGGAGAGAGGTAGGAAGTAGAATATGGTGTAGACATCCAGACATTGTGTGCAAAGATAGAGCGAAAGCAGGGGTTTGGGAGAAGGTAATGATGCTTGTTTGAAGAGGGCATGATAGGCCAAATGGCCTCTTTCTATGCTGTAACAATTTTGTGATTCTGTGAAATACTTCTTTCGGTCTGTGATGCAGTCAGGTTGAGCAAATCAAGACTCGAAATTCCTAAATGAAATGAATGAGTTGTTAATTCAATATGGGGTGGCGTCAAAATACAGGGCATCACCTGGCACCTCACTGGCATTTGATATTAGTGCCACTAGACATCATTGATGTGCAATTGGAAGCAGGAATCAGCACTGACATTGCACAGTGTCAGTCCGTTCACCGCTTTCTCTCTGCATTTGACAACACTTTTTTCCCATTGACACCCCATCTCTTTGACCCACCCTCCCCTTTGACTACTCCTCCCCTTCCATTCCTCCCCCTTCAATCATCCTTCCCCTTCAACCCCTATGCTTTGACGCTCCCCCTCGACTCCTCCTCCCCTGTGACAGTCCTCCCCTTTGATCCCCATCCTCCTTGGCCCCTGTTTGAACCTCCTCCCCTTGACCCCCTCTACTTTGACCCTCCTGCGCATCAAACCCCCTTCCAACACCCTAATCTTTGCCCCCTTCCCCTTTCACGCCCCTTCCTTCGATCCCTGTCCCTTTGACATCCCCTCCTCTTCAACCCCAGCCCTTTGATCCCCTCCCCTTTGACACCCTCTTCCTCCTCCTCTTTGACCCTCTCTTTCCTTCGACTCCCCGTCCCCTTCAACCCGCCCTCGCTTTTGACAGCCCCCTCGATTCGGTCTAGTTCACTCCCGTCTTGCCTCTGCCTGCCTCTTTCCCACTTGCTGCTCTGTTTTACTCACAATGAGAGGTGAGGCAGTGCGGTGGTGAGCAGGAGGGTGGCAGTGGGTGTAGGGAGTGGGGGGGGGTGCGGGGTGCAAAAAACATATTTAATGTGGGTCATTGAGTAAAATGAGATCTCAGGCTTTGAATTCATCCAAAACATCAGCAAAATGATTTTGTTGCCTTTATTTTCCGACAGTAATGGGCAGTGAGTATGGCTCCTATCATTGGGGTGATTGATAACTGCAGCCTAACAGGAATTACAAATCTAACGAACATATGGTCAATGAGGTGCCCTGATGCTAACCTGTAGCAGTGACATCTCAACATGAAGCAACATAGGAAACGTGGCTCAAGATATTTGCATGCCCCTTTTCAAATGTGTATGCAAAGATTTAACAGAGGTGTTCACATTAAGAGAGTTTTTGATGGAGTAAGGAGGAACAGACTCCACTGCTGGATGGGCTAGTTACCAGAGGACATAGATTTGAGATAATTGACAAAAGACCCAAAGGGGAGATGAGCAGGAAGTCTTTAATGAGCCATGTTGTTGTCATCTGGGATATACTGCCTGATGCAAGCAAATTCAAAAGCTACTTTCAAAAGGGTAAACAACAAACATTTACATTTATAGGGTGTCTTTAATAAAGTAAAACATCCCCATGCTTGACACAGAAGTGTTACAAAACTGAGTTACAAAAGGAGTTCAGAGATTAGAGAGTCTAAAACCAGAGGGTACAATAGGTTTGACAGGTTAAATGCTGAAAGAATGTTTCCCTCATGGGAGAATCTAGTACCATTGGGCATAGTCTCAGAATAAAGGGGCACCAATCTAAGACTGAGATGAGGAGGAATTTCTTCTCTCAGAGACTTGTGAGTCTTTGGAACCTCTTGTCACAGAGAGCTGTGGGGACAGAGTCCTTGTGTATATTTAAGCCTGAGTTTCCTGATTGGGGTGGCATGGTGGCTAAATGGTTAACACTCCTGCTTCACAGCACTATAGAACACAGGTTCAATTCCAGCCTCAGATGACTGACTGTGTGTCTGTGCAGGTTCTGCATGGGTACTCTGGTTTCCTCCCACAGTCCAAAGATGTGCAGATTAGATGGATTGGCCATAGGAAATTGCCCATAGAGTCCAGGGATGTGTAGGGTAGGGTAGTTGCCCGTGGGGAGGGGTGGATGCTCTCTGGAGGAGTGGGCTGAATGGCCTACTTTCATATTGTCGGGATTCAAAGGTTATTAGGGCAGGCAGGTCAATGGAGATGAGGAAGGGTCACCGGACCCGAAATGTTAACTCTGATTTTTTTCTTCACAGATGCTGCCAGACCTGCTGAGCTTTTCCAGCAACTTCTGTTTTTGTTCGTGAGGAATGTTGGATCAGCCGTGATCCTAATGAATGCCTGAGGGGCTTAAAGGCTGACCCCTTGTCCTGTTTCTTATGGTCAAATGGCAACAGCAAAAACAAAAAGTTGTTAAAAAGGTTATTTTTAAGGAGGGCCTGAGAGGAGAAAAGAGCCTGAGGAGTGGAAGGTGGGAATATGAAAGCTTCAAACCCTGGTTGCTGAAAGTACAGTCACCAAGGATGGGCTGGTGAAAGTGGGGGATCAGCAGGAGGCTAGAATTTGAGGCACACAGCTAGGGAGATAGGGAAGGGCAAAGACAAGGAGGGATATGAAAACAAGGATGAGCAGTTTGAAATTGGTGCATTACTCAACTGGGAACTAATGTCAGCCAGCAAGGAAGACTCAGGGAAAGAACAGGCCGGTGGAGAAGATCAGGGGATGGTTGCTCATTAAAAGGTTCATTCCATTTGGCTTCACCTTACCAGAAATCAGCAAAGTGTCAATTTTGACAAGCTTCACAGAGGGTTTCTCTCCTTGAGCCAGAGGGTCATAGAGTCATACAGCATTGAAACAAACCGTTTGGTCCAACCAGTCCACACTGACCATGTTCCCAAACTAACTAATCCCATCTGCTTGTGCTTGGCCCATGTCCCTCCAGATATTACTTATCCATGTAATTATTTCAATGTCTTTTAAATGCTTAACTGTACCCATATCCACCACTTCCTCTGGAAGTACATTCCACACATGAACTACTCTCTGCGTAAAAAAAAATTGTACCCATGTCAGTTTTAAAACCTTTCTCCTCTCACATTAAAATATGCCCCCTAGTCTTGAAATTCACCATCCTTCGGAAAAGGCACTTACCATTCACCTTATCTGTACCTCTCATTATTTCATAAACATTAATGAGGTCCCTCCTCAACTTCCTATGCTCCAGTGAAAAATGTCCCAGCCTATCCAGCCTTTCATTATAACTCAAACCCTCCATTCTCAGCAACATCCTGGTAAATCTCTTTTGAACCCTCTCCAGCTTAATAATATCCTTCCTGTAACAGGATGACCAGAACTGCACACAGTACTCCAAAAGAAGTCTCACCAATGTCTTACACAACTTTAAGATAGCATCCTAACTTCTATACTCAAAGGCAAGCATGCTAAATGCCTTTTTAACCAACCTATCTATATGTGATGCAAACTTTAAAGAATTATGTACCCGAACCCCTAGGTCTCTCTATTGTACAACATTACTCAAGACCCTTTTAATGGGCTTTTAATTGTATAAGTCCTACACTTGTTTGTTTTACCAAAATGCAATACATCACTTTTACCCAAATTAAACTCCATCTAGTGTTTCTCACATTATCTTCCCAAATACACTTCACTGTCTATGCAGCACAGCTGTACTGTGCCCCACACATTATATTCTCCCATTCAACACAGACAGAAGAATTGACCAGTACTGGGACCTTCCAGGATCCTAGTGCCTGTGCGTGTACAAGATGATGAGAGGCATAGATAGAGTGGATAGCCAGAGACTTTTTCCCAGGGTGGAAATGACTATTACAAGGGGGCATAATTTTGAGGTGATTGGAGGAAGGTATAGGGGAGATGTCAGAGGTAGGTTCTTCACACAGAGAGTGGTGGGCGTGTGGAATGCGCTGCCGGCGGTGGTAGTGGAGTCAGATACATCAGGGACATTTAAGTGACTCTTGGATTGGCAGATGGAGGATAGTAAAATGTAGGGTATGCAGGATAGTTTGATCTTAGAGTAGGATAATAGGTCAGCACAACATCATGGGCCGAAGGGACTGTACTGTGCTGTACTGTTTTATGTTCTACATTCTATCTTTAAAGCCCTGTCCTGCTTGCGGTCAAGGGTTGACAGTCCACAGCTGCCTTTTGTTTGCACTGGACAAAGGGCCAATGGCATCCAGCTTTACTAATGGGGACCTGAATGTCCTGGTGGATGGGAGTTACATTGTAATGATTGTGGTTTGAAATGTGAAAAGAACTCTTTTAAAACCAAGGATTTTTGCATGTTTTGAAAGCAGTTAACCTGTCACTCGTTGTAAACATTGTTTGCACAGCTGCTGGTTGAAACGTGGTTGCAGACGAACTGCCACTGGCAGAGCTTTGTGTGGAAGTAGAGTTTTGGTCGATTAAGTAGCTGATTGGTCTATGGACTATTAACCAGGTTTTGATGACAAAGGCAACACAGTGTGGAGCTAGAGGAACACAGCAGGCCAGGCAGCATCAGAAGAGCAGGAAAGTTGACGTTTCGAGTTGGGACCCGTCCTCAAAAATTTCTGAAGAAGGTTCCCGACCCGAACCGTCAACTTTCCTGTTCCTCTGATGCTGCCTGGCCTGCTGTGTTCCTCCAGCTCCACACTGTGTTGTCTCTGACTCCAGCATCTGCAGTTCTTGCTATTTCCTTTGATGACAAAGGCTTAGCAACAACTATCTGACTGGTTCTCAGGTAATTGAACAGCTTAGAACTAAGATACAGGGAAGCACTGAGACCTCCACTTACTCAGGATTTTCCTTTTCTCCTGCAGTAATAGCCAGTTTATTGCCTGCTTAAAGTGATTTCCTTCCTCCAGATGTTGCTGTGAGCAGTGACATTTAATTATCAGTCATAGATGTTTTATAAGTGGACCGGCCACTCTGTGCCTCTTGCAGACCAATGAAAGCACCTGGAAAAGGAAGAGAAAAAGAGAAAAAAAAGCAGTGTTGCAATCAGTATAAGAATCGCACATCCTGTGAACACAGATCACTGATTTGATTTGATCTATTATTGTCACATGTACTGAGATACAGAGAAAAGTTTTGTGTGCAATCCAGGCAAATCATACTTTACATAAGTACATCAGGGTATTAGAATAGAATGCAGGATACAGTGTTACAGCTGCAGAGAAGGCATAGGGAAAGATTACCTTTAATATATGAGAAGTCTTTTCAAGAGTCTGATAATAGCAGGGAAGAAGCTGTTCTTGAACTGCTTCAAGAAGTTCACTGAACTGCTTACCCAGTTTTCTTTCCACCCATAATGCCCATATTGTGTGTGTGTGTGTTTGTGTGTGTGCATCTGTGTGTATCTGTGTGTGTGTACGTGTGGGCGAATGTGTATGTGTGCGTCTGTGCATGTGTATGTGTATATGTGTGTGTGCATGTGTGTGTGCATATATATGTGTGCATCTGTGCATGTGTGTGTGTGTGCACGTATGTGTGTATCTGTTTCTATCTGTGTGTGTGTATGTGTACGTGTGGGTGAGTGTGTATGTGTGTATCTGTGCATGTGTGTGTGTTTATGTGTGCTTCTGTGCATCTGTGTGCGTGCGTGTGTGTGCGTGTGTGTGTGTGTGAGAGAGAGAATGTGTGCATGTGTATTTGTACGTATGTGTGTGCATGCGTATGTACATATGTGTTTGTAAGGGGAAGTTTATAGGGATTAGAATTTTAATTAGGATAATTATGTGCCAATGAATCATTTTTTTCTCTGTACTCTAATTACTTGTAATAAACAGTATTTTTGTTAAGTACAGAAATCTGATCCTTGCTTTCTGTTAACCTGGGTCTAAAAAAGCAAACAATTTGGAGAAGTCTACATATTGTTAAAATTTTTCAGCATTTGTGATGAATTCACGAAGAGCAGGGAATGATTTGCAGGACGCTACTCCCAATGAAGCATAACAGCGGGGGGTTGCTATCTATTGACTATATCTTGAGATGTTGGCGGCTGACAGGGCTCCAGAGGATCAAGCAGTGAGCTGGAGTGACTCGCTACAATTACTCTGACTTTCGGTTCAGGAATTGTCTCTGTTCAGTTTGTATTCAACGGTTTGGAGAATGGAAACTGCATATCAATGAGGCAAGATGAAATCACAAAGTGGGCGTAAATGTAAGTTTAAACATACCAAATCGACCTCTTACCACTCACAAGCAAGACTTGACATCTTGACATTCAGCACTTGATTGGGTAATGATACTTTTTGTTCTTGACAATGGGAAGCTCTGCACATGAATCTCATATGATTCTTCCAATTTTCTCATTAATGCCCATGTTGCTCAATGCCTGTGACAATTCCACTCTCAAAAAATACCCAGGTTAAGGGCATTGTTAAAGTAAGCTGTAAAATAAAACCAAGAACTTCCAGCATCCAAGAAATCTGAAGCAAAAACAGAAACTGCTGGAGAAATGCAGCATCGGCTGAGAGAAAGCAGTGTCAACATTTGGGTCAGTGTTAAATTAAGCAATTAGAGTGAAACTGGATTGTGAGGCTGGAATCAAACATGTAATGCTGCATGTTGTGAATACGCCTATTATCAAGTATGTGTCTAATTTTATACTTCGCTCATCAGTTTCAGATGAATAACAATAAGTTTCTGTGAAAAAATAATGATGGGTAAGATGGTCAGAATATCTTCATCCTATGTCGTAAGATTCTATGAAACCAATCTTTAGCTCAGGCACAACGGGTAGAATTTTTTTTGCTTTGGGTATGTGAAACAGGAGAGAAATCAATTTCTGTGTTTATACCTATCCCTGGGGTGAAGGGAGGGATCCAGGCATTTGTTGAAACTTTGACACACTCATGGGTATGTGATAGCCTAGTGGCATTATCACTAAACAATTACTCCAGAGACCCAAGTAATGTCCTGGAGGCCTAGGTTCAAATCCCACCATGGCAGATGGTAGAATTGCATTCAAAAGAAATTAAAGTTAAAGAAGTCAGAGATAGTGGGAACTGGAGAATCTGAGATAACAAAGTGTAGAGCTGGATGAACACAGCAGGCCAAGCAGCATCAGAGGAGCAGGAAAGCTGACATTTCAGGTCTAGACCCTTCTTCAGAAAATGGCCTGCTGTGTTCATCCAGCTCTACACCTTGTTATCTCAGATTCTCCAGCATTGGCAGTTCCTACTATCTTGTTATTTAAAATTAGTCTAGGATTGATGCCAGACAAAGAGTTATTAATGCCCAATCTTTTTGTTGGACCGGTAGAGGCAAAAATTGTGGGACTATTTGATGGGCTGTTGATGAGGCACTTTCTATTATAATGGAGCCTTTGGCAGCAGGTGTCAACTGTGAGGGAGAGTGCTAAACAAGGGAGCTCAAACAGTTTTGCTGGGAGCTCCAACATCAGGTGGTAACAGTGAGGGAGGGCATTTGGAGCAGTCAAACAACACCCTTTCTGGAAAAAAGAACTGTCACGAAGGAAAGAAGGAGTTATCGGAAAAAGTGTAGGACAGACCAATCTAATGGAAACCACAGATTTCTCTCCATGTGAATACTGTAAATACTTCCTTGTTTAGCTTTAGTTTCCCTTCAGGTTTGTAAAGACCCAATGCCAGTAGAATGAAGAATCCCTGCTTCATGATCTTTGCACCTTCCGTGTGTTCAAACCTTTTGTTACATTATGAAAGACTGAATCAGATGGGCCACATGATTTCCTTCAACTGTACATATCATGATCAGTGAAGTTAGAAATCATAATCTGGAAAATTTGTCACATGAATCCACTCCAATAAATTCCCTGATCCTTCACATCCAAGGAAGCATTATTAACCTAATCAAATTTGCCTGTTACCCCACTGGTTTAATGGCGGCATTAATTTGCTTCAAATAAAATACTTAACAGATCTACATTTACACAGTATAATACTAAGGCCCATCTCTTTCAGGCATTACATAAAAAGCTGTAACAGTGTGAGAAAAGGCACCCTGAAAACAGTGGAACTTCATCATAAAATGAAGTACTTATCGTCTTTTCGATAATAAGCTTGAAGCAGGCCAGTAAATCATTATGTTTTAGTCACATTCAGGCTGGTTCTTTTTCTTAACAAGATAATCCTGTTTAAGAGATAGTTTTTATAGCTTTCTACTACCTAACTGGCCCGTGGGGCGATGGATCATAAATGCTCGCTGATTTACACCCATTGGTAATTTATTAGATCTCAAAGGGAGTTCTGACTCTTTAGGTATTCATCAGAGATGATTTGTTGAATTCATGTTCTGATTACGTTTGATAAAATCTTCATCCTGGATGTAGAGAAGTGTGTTTTGCGACATGATAGGTGCAAAAATAGATCACTGCTGGAAGTTGGGTGAAATCAAAGCTGTTTTTAATCTTGTGTACTTTTCTGTCGATTTCCCTACATTGTTAGATAAAATATTGCGTCTGTGCAATATGATGTTTAATGCTTTTCTGATTTTTTTTGATCTGATTATTGGTTGTAATAGTAGCCAAAAGCTCAACCAGTTCCTTTGTCATGGGAGATGGAATGAGTCCGAGTTTTAACAATTGATAGATTGCCTCTCAATTGTTTTTGCTCTGACCTGGTTTTATCGCTAAAATAAATGTTAACTACATTTCTTCCCCTTCCCTGCTGAGCATCATGCTTCGAATTGGCTGACAAATGCAAAATTATCAAACCAGATTAGTCTCCATTTGCTCAGGGAAAGTTACATTGTGTTATTATGGCCAAGAACATGAAAATGTAGGAGCAAGATGAGCCATTCAGCCCCTCAAGCCTGCTCCACCATTTAATACAATCATGGCTGCTCTCATTTCAATCTCAACTTCACTTTCTTGCCCACTCTCCATAATCCTTCAAGCCATTGCTAATTAAAAAATCTGTCTATCTCCTCTCTAAATTTATTCAGTATGCCCACTATACTTTGGGGCAGTGAATTCAAAAGTCATATAAAAACATAATACTGCGGATGGTGGAAATCTGAGACAAACACAAAGAATGCTGGAGAAACTCAGCACGTCTGGCAGTGTCTGTGGAGAGAGAAAAAAAGAGCTAAAGGCTTGAACAAAAACAGAAGTTGCTGGAAAAGCTCAGCTGGTCTGGCAGCATCTGTGAAGGAGAAAACAGAGTTAACGTTTTGGGTCCAGTGACCCTTCCTCAGAGCGGGTCTGGTGACCCTTCCTCTGTCCTGAGGAAGGGTCTCTGGACCCGAAACGTCAACTCTGTTTTCTCTTCCACAGATGCTGCCAGACCTGCTGAGCTTTTCCAGCAACTTCTGTTTTTGTTCCTGATTTACAGCATCCGCAGTTGTTTTGGTTTTTTTTTAGCTAAAAGCTTGAGTCTGCTATAACTCTTCTACAAAACAGAACTCAATTCTGAAGAAGAAGACGAAGAGTCACATCAGACTCAAAACTTTAACTAAATTCCTTTCTCCACAGATGTTGCCAGACCTGCTGAGATTCTTAACCATTCTCTGTGCTTCTTCCACAGAATTCAAGTCTTGTTAATCTCCTGCAAATAATCCTTTTACAGAAATTAGAATGTGTGTGAAATGGTAGACTATGATATGATATAATACCATATAATACCATAAGGCCATAAGGTACAGGAGCAGAATTAGGCCATTTGGCCCATCAAAGGGAGGGAAGGAAGCGTGCACTCCAGCCAGAAGTGTGTGGCTTACCACATGGGTTAATGACAAGCAAGCAGTGACCTTGGTAATGGTACATGGGAGTAAGATGTTTGACATCTTTGTTATTATTTCATGGGATGTGTAAGTCACTGGCAAGGTCAGCATCTGGCGTTCACCATTCCTGAGTCTAGCTTTAGAAACATAGAAAATAGGAGCAGGAGTAGGCCATTCAGCCCTTCAAGCCTGCTCTGCCATTCAAGACGATCATAGTTGATCATCCAATCCACATGTTCCCCATGTCCTTCAATCTCTTCAACACTATGAGTTATATCTAACTGTCCCAAAAGCATTCAATATTTTGGCCTCAAACACATTCTGTGACAGAGAATTCCACTGTTTGAGTGAAAACATTTATCCTCACCACAGTCCTAAATGTCCTACCATGTATCCTTAGACTGTGACCATTGATTCTGGCCTTCTCAGCCATAGGGAAAATCCTTTCTGTGTTTTCCCTGTCTAGTCCTTTAGAATATTAGATGTTTCTACAAGATCACGCCTCATTCTTCTAAATGATGGTCCAAACTAATTCAGTCTCTCTTCCTGTATCAGTTCTGCCACCTCAGGAATCAGTCTGGTAAAGCTTTGCTGCACTCCCTCCATTGCCAGAACATCCTTTCCCAGATAAGGAGATCAGAACTGCGCACAATATTCCAGGTGTGGTCTCACCAAGACTCTGTACAATTGCAGCAAGACTTTCCTGCTCCCATACTCAAATTCTCTTGCTGTGAGGCCAACATAGCATTTCTCTTATTCACAAGCTGCTGCTTCTGTATGTTAACCTCCCAGGTTTATTACCTGTGCTGTAATTCTACCAGATACCGGGATGAAATTAGCACCAATGTCCCCACCGTGTTAGCCTGGTCCAAATCACATTACCACTTCTCCAGGGTGAAGAAACAATAGAATACAACAAAAATAATACTTGGAAATGAAATTACTGGTCATACTGGTCCTCCACTTTGAAGTATATGAGTCCTACCAGTATGTGTCATTGATGGGTTTTACTGGTGCTTACTTCACAGAATCATTGAGGTGTTTTCCTGCCAAACAAAGCCATTTGGCCCATCGTGCCTGCACCAGTTCTATTATTTAGTCCCTATCTGCTGCCATTTCCTCAAATTCTTGTGCACCATTTCTATCCAGATCTCCATCCAACGCCTCCATTGACCCAGCCTCCACCACATTCCCAGGCAGTGCATTTCATACCCTAACTACCTGCTGTGTGAAAACGTTTTTCCTCACAACACCCTTGCTTTGTTTGCACATTGTCCTCACCTGAAGAAGTAGCAGAACGCTAAAACATTATGGTTTTAAATAAACCTGATAGACTATAACCTGGTGTCGTGTGACTTCTGAATATGCCCACCCCAGTCTAACACTGGCATCTCCACCTTATGGCTACCAGTGTTTTGTATGTATGAGGTCAGGCGTGTTTGGTGGAGCCCAACGCACCATTTCCATTTCCGAAAAAGCTCAATCTATGACAAGCCAAAGAGCTGAGAAGCAGTACATCAGTGAATACCTTCACCTCAATATGGGTACCCTGGGAAGGCAAAAAGAAACCAGCCAATCAAAGGCCAGCAACATCTGCGACCTCAGGACTGCCGGTTGAATCCTATTCTTTAAAAGAATTCTTTAATGGGATGTGGGCATAGTTGGATAGGTCGGCATTTATTGCCCATTCTTCATTGCCCAGAGATCAGGTAAAGGGCAGCCACATTACACATGAGTCACATCTACAAAAGATAGGGACAGCAGATTTCCCTTCCCAGAGGATGTTAGTGAACCAGATGGGTTTTTACAACCATTGACAATGGTTGTAATGTCATCCATAGGCTCATATTTCATTGCAATCAAATCTCATCAGTGGCCACAGTGAGATTTGAACCCAGGATGTTAGCCTAGGATTTGAGATTGTGAATTCAGTGATATTGTGACAATGTTTCTACCTCCCAGTAAACTCTTTAGAGGATAAAGAGATGAGAAGGGAAGTCATGTTCGTACTGTGCTTAGGGGTTAAGATTAGGGGTAATTGTAAACACAGGCTTTCAGAGGTTATCCTCTTGCCTCTCCCATCTATGCCTCTAATTTCTTCAGGATTGGAGCCTTCTCTCAACCTGGCAAAAGCCTTGGTTTCCCAATTGG
The DNA here is from genome assembly GCF_021869965.1 of Rhincodon typus. Classification (NCBI taxonomy): domain Eukaryota; kingdom Metazoa; phylum Chordata; class Chondrichthyes; order Orectolobiformes; family Rhincodontidae; genus Rhincodon; species Rhincodon typus. The sequence continues at coordinate 72,648,795 of NC_063341.1, forward strand.
GAAGCTATCCGCTTCTCCAGGAAGGAGGACAAGTTGGGATCCTCAAGTGGTCATCAACTGACCACTGAAGGCCTTAAATTTGCAGTGGGTTGAGAAGGCTGACCCTGGATCTTCTCCCCAAGCTCGGGTGGAGTGGAGAGAGCTGAGTATCCCAACAGGGGAATAACATCCAGTTCTTTCCCCTTTTCACCACTCCTGGGGAGGGGAGCATTGCACCCATCAAGCCTGCTTCGCTCTTTTTGCAGATGCTGCCAGTTCTGCTGAGAGTCTCTGTCATTTGCTGCTTTTATGTCTGATTTCCAGCATTTACAGTATATCCCTTTTCTGAAATCACTTGTCAGTAAAGGTAAAATCAGCACAGTCCTACCAGACCATAGGGATGCTCTCTCTCATGAGAAAGAGACAACTGGTGATGGTTTAACTTGAGGAACATCACATCTTCTTGTGAGGGGAGAGATTGAGAAAGACAGTCCTTCATGATAACCTCAGCTGATGTAAGAGCTAAACCCAGACTGCTGGCATCACTCTGCATTGCCAATTAACTATCTAGACAACTGAACTAACTGACCATCTTTCATTATGCTTGCAGCACCATATGATTGTGAATTCTTCTTCTCACATCTTCTGAAGTCAAAGTTTTGCGCCTCTGTTAATTTTATTAAGCTCTGGATAAACGCACAGGCATGTTGCAAGATGCCCGCAGTTCAGTAATCCTTAGTGAAAATAAGAAACAAAAATAAGAAGGTATTCTTTAAAAAAAAACCTTTACAAATTCACTTGAAACAGCAGACAGAGTAAATTGTTACAAACGTACTTATAATCTTGGGCTTAGGACGTGAAATCGTATAGCGTGATCATAAGTGCAAGCACCTTATATACAGTTTTAGCAGAACTGTTGACCCATTTCAAACAATAGGAGAACGGGCTGGTGAAAATAGCAGACAGAAGAATCTAAGACGCCTCAGGTGTTCGTGCAGAAAATCTTGCCTCATCATCAAGGTTGCTCAGGGGAATTCTTAGCTCCAATGCCAGACACTTCAGAGGCACAGTGTCAACTTTGCTTAGCAGTCAGGCTCTATTTATATCAGTTCCAAAAGAGGATGTTGGATGTACACAACAGCATTGACAGCAATTCAACATTGAAAAGCACCAAGTGATATTTAATGCAGCCAACCTGGTACTTTCGAAGCGCAGTCACTGTTGCGATGTAGGAAAATCAGCAGCCAATTTCCACACGGCAAGCTCCCACAAACTAAAGCATAGAAATATAGAAAATGGGAACAAGAGGAATCCATTCAAATCTGCTCCACCATTCAATATAATCAAGATCAAATTAATGGGGAGGCGATGGCCTAGTGGTATTATCGCTGGACTGTTAATCCAGAGACCCAGGTATATTTCTTTTCTTTATTCATTCACGGGATGAGGGCGTCGCGGGCTAGGCCAGCATTTATTGCCCATCCCTAATTGCCCAGAGGGCAGTTAAGAGTCAACCACATTGCCGTGGTTCTGGAGTCACGTGTAGCCCAGACCAGGTAAGGATGGCAGTTTCCTTCCCCTAAAAGGGCATTAGTGAACCAGATGAGTTTTTCCAACAATCGGCAATGGATTCACGGTCATCATTAGACTCTTAATTCCAGACATTTATTGAAATCAAATTCCACCATCTGCTGTGGCTAGATTCGAACCCGGGTCCCCAGAATGTTATCTGGGTCTCTGGATTAACAGTGGTATTATCGCTGGACTATTAATCCAGAGACCTAGGTAATGTTCTGGGGACCCAGGTTCGAATCCTGCCACGCCAGGTGATGGAATTTGAATTCAATAAAATATCTGGAATTAAGAGTCTAATGATGACCGTGAATCCATTGCCGATT
>NC_063341.1:72670671-72692944 GCF_021869965.1 Rhincodon typus
ACCCCCTTTGTCTGTAGGAAGTGGGAGGAATTGAAAGAGAAGTTGTTGAGGGTGAGGACGAGTTCGGCTAAGCGGATGAGGGTGTCAGTGGAGGGGGACTGGTCGGGCCTGCGGGACAGGAAGAAGCGGAGGGCCTTAAGGCCATCTGCATGGGGAATGCAGGTGTAGAGGGACTGGACGTCCATGGTAAAGATGCAGCAAAGATCTTAGTTCAGAATTGTTTATGTAACTGAGTTTAAAGGAGGTACTAGCAACGATTAACATGAGGAATTCATATTATTCTCAAATCAATCCTGCTCATCAGCATCCATTGGAAATTGACTTGATCCTTACCTGATCTGAATGACATATAACTCCAGACCAACAGCAATGTAGTTTTCCATGGACAATGTAGACAAATAATTCTTCTCTGAAATGACTTAGCAAGGCACGCAGCTGCATTGAAAATAGTCCAATGGGATTGTTTAATCCCTGCAGGGACCATAACGGCACAGTAGGCAGCTCTACCATCTTATTCAGGGATGGGAAATAATGCCTCAAGAGTGATGAGCCTCTGGAATTCTCTGCCACAAAAAGCAGTTGAGCCCAATACATTTAAAAGTTTTCAAGAAGGAGTTAGATGTAGTTCGTGGGATCAAATGATCAGAAGATATGGGGAGAAAGCAGAAAGAGAGTTCTGAGTTGGATGATCATATTGAATGTCTAAGTAGACTCAAAGGGCCGAGTGGTCTCGCCCTACTTCTATTTTTCATGTTTCTTTGCTGATCTTGCCAGTGACACCTAATCCTGTGAAAGAATTTTTAAAAGTCTGTCGAAACTTGCTTCATATGTTGAGCCGAATAAGAGCAGCCATGTCATGGAGCAATGTTCTGAGGAGTTTGTGACAGTCAAAACATGAAGCTTCAGTACGAAACAGACAGGTGGCTGGTGATTCCTCACCTCTATTTTTAAAAAAATGGCATATGTAGTGCCCCTGGGATTGTTATGTGAATATACAGGAAGCTGTCAGTGAATTGCACTGTAGATGCCAAGGGCAGTAATTCATGAGACTCTCTGTGGGATATTGTGTCACGTCATCTCACTTGTGGCTGCCATCACACCATGTTCCATGGCAAATCTGTCACTCATAAAATAAATTTTAAATCTAATTTTGAATTAATCATCTAAAGCAATGAAACCTTCAAGTGTCAGACATGTTCAAACTTCACATCAGATCTATGAAAAAAATAAAATAATTTTGTTTATGTTGTCTGCTTTATGACTCAAGGATATCCCAAAGCTGTTGACAGCCAATGAAATAATTTTTGAAGTGTATTTATTGCTGCAGCCTGAGAAACAGTTTTGACTTGATTTGATTTATTATTGTCACATGTACCCAGGTACGGTGAAAAGTTTTGTTTTGCGTGCAGTACAGGAAGGTCATACTGTACAAAGTGCATCAGGGTAACAGAACAGAGCGAGGAATACAATGTTATGGCTGCAGAGAAGGTGTACAAAGAGCAAGATCAACATTAAATTTGAGAGGTTCATTCAGAAGTCTAATAACAGCAGGGAAGAAGTTGTTCCTGAATTTGTTGGCACATGTGTTTAAGCTTTTGTATCTCCTGGCTGATGGAAGAGAGTGGAAAAGATTATAACCAGGGTGGGAGGGGTCTTTGATTATGTTGACTGCCTTCCCGAGGCAGTGAGAAGTATAAATGGAGTCAATGGATGGCAGGCACCTTCCTTATAATGAGGACCAACAAACAGAATTACCTAAAATAAAACAAAGAACTGTGGATACTGGAAATCTGAAACAAAAACAGAAATTGCTGGAAAAACTCTGCAGGTCTGGCAGCATCTGTGGGAATAAGGCAGAGTTAACATTTCAAGCTTGGGGACTCTTCAACACCACTGAGTGCATCATCTCAACCAGTTCTGATGAAGAGTCACTGGACTCGAAATATTAATTCTGCTTTCTTTCTACGGATGCTGGCAGACCTGCTGAGTTTCTCCAGTACTTTCTGTTTCTGATCATCACTAGTTCATTTGTCACTGATGGTCAAACTATTCGCATCACATTTTCTGATCTGACCCCGTGCACTTTTTCTTGCATGTCTTTATTCCCCTCTTAAATGTTGCAAAATTTCAATGTACTTGGGCACTATGCAAGTCTTTGGAGTTTAGAAACAGGAGCATGTTATGTAATCATTTTGGGTCTATTAACTCTGCCAATTCCACACAGCAATCTATTTCTCAGTCTTATCTCTACACTCTCACCAATAACAATCTGTAAATCTGTGTCTTGAAAGATGCAATTGTCTCCTTCAACATCATGAAGGGTCTAAAGAGAGTCAAATGCAAAGAGTCGTTTCATTGACAGAAGAATCGAGACATTGATTTAAGATTAAAGCAAAAGAAACCATGCTAACATGAGGAAAATCTCTTTTATATTTTGATTGGTTAAGTGTGGAATGTGACAGGGTTGGGGTTAGAGTTATGGAGTTAGGCTTAGGCTTAGGGTTAGCCGGGGAGTCTGGTGCAGGCAGATTGAACTGTGTATCCTAGCATCCACACCTTATTGGGGGAGAGACTTTTAAACCTCTACAAGTTTTTATCTGAATCAGTGCCGCCTGGTTCTCTCTGAGAGGGCATAGATCGAACTCTGTCTCCTTTTTCTTGTGTCCTCCAAGAGGAAATAATTTCTCTGAATCAACTGTTTCCAGTCTTTGGAACATTTTAGCCACCTCCATTTGGTGTCTCCTTAATCTTTAATGCTAAAGAGAGTGTTCACTCATGCAAGCATATGCAAGCTCCCCTTCCCATTTGACCTTCTAAACACAGCTATCATTCTGATGAGTCTCTGCTGCACTCACTGAAGGCCAATATAACCTTTGGGGTGCAGTGCTCAGAGACGAGTGCAAGCAGCCTAGATGATTGAATCACAACATCATTGCATTCAAGTTCCTTATCTTGGCCAGCATTCTATTGACCTTTTCAGTCGTATTTTATATCTGCACACTAATTGGTAATGGTATCCAAATCTGTCTAATTGATTGGTTCCTCTAAAGTTCCTGCATATAGTATCATAAGGCTGAAATTTATTGTTGTCTGGGTTGTCTCCAGGAGCGGGCCTGGATAGAATTAACCAGGTGGCCTTCCTGCTGACCCCACCTCCCTCAAGCTTCAGGAATCTTGCGTACAATGGCTGAAGCCACCGATGGCCGACCTGCCTTTTCCCCAAAGGGAAGACTTAAGTAGCCACTTAATGGCCACTTCCAAGAGATCAGGGTCTGGGCCTACCCAGTCAGTCACCCATCTCAAACCTCAGGAGGGAAAGTGAGGGCACCTTCCTCAAGATCACCCTTTCTACATTGGGTGACTTCCTCCTAACTCTGTCCCCTGTAGATGCTTACTCTTCACTGGCCTTACCACCAAGACCCTGAACCTCCTCCTCACATCCCTTAGAGCCTCACTTCTCATCCTAGCCATGAAACCTCTCCCCACACCCTTCCACATCACTTACCTAGTCCTGGACTAATCTGTGGACCACTTGTAACTCCAGTCCTGTTACTGCTGCCATTGGTGCTACTGGAGCTAAAGAGCTGCTGGCCAATCAGATCATCTGGCAGCTGTTTGAGGTAAGACTTGCACAAGGGTGAGTGGCAGAAGACCTGTCTCTAGTCAACATTTGAAAAATTATTTCAGAGGATATGGGTGTTGCTGGTAAGGCCAAGATTAGTTGCCCATCATTAATTACCCTTCAGCTATGTAGCCTGCCATAGTATTTCAGAGGGCAGATAACAGTCAACCTAATTTCTGCGGGTCTGGAGTTACATGTAGGCCAGACCAGGTAAGGGCAGTAGATTTCCTTCTCCAAAGGACAGCCATGATTTTCGACTTGTAGGTGCAACCAAACCTATTCCCTTGCCTTTTTCCTTTAGCACTGAGATTTATTTTTCCCTTCAGGTGCTTATCTAAATTCTTTTGAGAGCTACATTTCAATCTGCTTCTACTGGACTCCCTAACCCTAACCTTAAGCCTAAGCCTCAATTCTTACTGTATCTCTAACCCAAGCTCAATCCAGACCTTAACCACTCAAAACATAAGAGTGATTTCCCTCACGTTAGCATCGCTTCTTTTGCTTTTGTCAATGAAACAGCTCTTTCCATTCAACTCTCTAGATCCCTCATGATGTTGAAAACCTCTATTAAATCTTTGTTGTCTTGTCTAGGGAGAACTGCCCCAGCTTCTCCATTCTACCACGTAGCTAAAGATACCCTCTTGGGTGCCATTCACAATGTTTTATGCATCTTCCTGAAGTGTAGAGTCCACAATTGGACACTATGCTTCAAGTGAGGCTAAATCAGTATTTTCACATAGAATCCCTGCAGTGTGGAAACAGGCCCTTTGGCCCAACAAGTCCACACTGACCCTTGGAGCATCCCACCCAGACCCATCCCCCTCCCCCTATAACCTACACATCCCTGAACAATATGGGCAATTTAACATGGCCAATCCACCTAGTCTGCGCATCTTTGGACTGTGGGAGGAAACCGGAGCTCCTGGAGGAAACCCACACAGACACGGGGAAAATGTGCAAACTCTGCACAGACAGTTGCCTGAGGCTGGAATCGAACCCGGGTCCCTGGCGCTGTGAGGCTGCAATGCTAACCACTGAGCCACCGTGCCACCCCAAAATACAAAATATCAAAAATATCAAAATACAATACAACTTTGCCACTTTAAGGACCTTTTAATAAAATTCAGGATGATGTATATCTTTTTAACCACCTTCACTAAAAGTCCTTCAACAATTTGCGCAGGTATAGTCCACTCTGCCCTTTCAGAAAGTTAGCACACACGCACAAGTAATTGGGAAGGCAAATTGAGGATTGGTGTTTGTTGCAAGGCAAATGGAATATAATAGTAAGAATTTTTTGCTGCATTGTACAGAGCCTTGGACAGACTGTAAGGGTCACTATACTTCAACTGTTGAGAAAGAGAATCCTAAATAGTAATTTCAGCTGGTGTGGGAATTGAATCCATGCAGTTGGCATCACGCATGCAGCAGCATTTTAATGGTTTCAAATCTTCTCCAGAAGAAGCTGTCTAGGAATGTGTATCATCTTCCAGCTATGGTCTCATCTTTGAACATAAGAGCATAAGGTGTGGGAGCAGGAATAGACCATTTAGCCCTTTGAGACCGTTCTGCCATTCGCTGAGATCATGGCTAATCAGATAATCCTCAACTCCACTTCCCTGCCTTTTCCCCACAGCACTTGATTAAAAATCTGTCAATCTCAGCCTTGAATATACTTAACAACCCAGCATTGACAGCCCTCAGTATAAAGAATTCCACAGATTCACTACCTTCTGAGAGAGAAAAAAAATTCTCCGAATTTCAATGTTAAATTGTCAACACCTTATTCTGAGATTCTGTCTTCTCATCCTAGACTATTCCACAAGGGGAAACAACCTCCCTGCACTTACCCTGTAGAGTTCCCTCAGAATCTTATATGTTTCAGTAAGGTTACCTCACATTCTTGTAACTCCAACAAGTGCAGGCCCAACCTACTCATTGTCTCCTCATCCCTCCATTGCTAGAATCAATCTACTAAACCTTCTGTGGACTTTCTCCAGTGTCAGTTTATCTTTTGTTAGATAAGGGACCAAAAACTGTTCGCAGTATTCCAACAGTGGTCTGACTAGAGCCTTGTATAGTTTTATCAAAAGCTCCCTACTTTTATTTTCCATAAAGGCCAATAGTCTGTTTGTATACCTTCTTACCTGCTGAACTTGGATAAGAGATTTTTGTGTCTCATGCATGAGGACCCCCAAACCTCTCTGTGCTGCAGCTTTCTGTAGTTTTTTTCCCCATTTAAATAATATTCAGTTCTTCTATTCTTCCTGCCAAAGTGCAGAACCTCAGATTTTCCTGCAGTATGTTCCATCTGCCAAGATTTTGCCCACTCGATTGACTTATTTGCATCTCTCTACAGTTTCATAGGATCATCCTCATCATTTGCCTTCCCACATATATTTTTGTCATCTATAAACTTGACTATAGGACATTCACTTCCTCCAAGTCATTAATATGTATTGTAAATCATTGTGTCTGTGCCTCCACGCATCAAGTTCAAACAGTTTAGCAGCACCGGCTCCTGGCTTGTGCAGATAACCCCAAAGATCAAACTGTTAAATCCTGGTTTAAGCCCATTAACTCTATGCTTCAGGTGTACATTGGGAGTAATATGGATTGTTACTTCTGACAGATTAATACGAGATTACTCTGCCTTCAAATGGATGATTGTGTGAAGAAGGAGGAGATGATGATTACAATCCAGCTCCAATTTAAACACTGCCGCATGGGACATTGCTTACTCTCCTGTCTGTATTAAAGCTTTTGGTTTGCTGTGAACTTGCCCGTGGATCACATACTGCTGTCTGCACTCATTATTGAGTCCAATTCTGGCACAATATGCTTTCATGGGAACAAATTGAATGAATACAATAGACATGTCTTTCGTGTTCATGATAAAGCAACTGTAAAACAGAGACTTTTGAGAGAAATGAGTCATCGTAATGTGCAGGAGTTATGCATCTCCCAGAGATTCTCTTCCAAAACCATTTTGTTTGACTGTCTGACTCATCCTCAGCAACCACCTAAAAATTAGGTTTATGACTGTGCTTTCACTGTCCACCACCTTCACTTTTCCCTGTTGCTACTTGGTTCAATCCCAGGTTCACTTAGCAGGCTACTCCCTTATGTTTGAGTGAGAAGTCTGTGAGCTCCAGCCCCAGCTGAGCATGTAAATTGATATTGACACCTCAGTGTGATACTGCGTGTACCCTTGACTGCAGCTGGTCACTTTGCGTGATTTGCTCGCCTTGGTAGAGTTCATACTTCTGCATGAAGATTGAGAAAAGCTTCTAGCACACCTACTTCTGCGTTCAAGTCTCACTCCAAAGCCTGAGCACAAAAAAAAACACAGATGACTCTTCAATTCATCAGTGAAGGAGTGCTGCAGTATCAAGAGTGCCATCTTTTAGGCCAAATGTTAAAAATTATGGACTGTTCTGGCCCTCAGGAATGGTTGTCAAAACTCCCACCATGTGCTTCAAAGAAGAGCACAAAGATGTAGAATCACAGAACCTCTACGGTGTGGAAGCAGGCCATTCAGCCCATCAAGTCCATCCTGACCCTCCGAAAAGCATCCCACCCAGACACACCTCATCGCTGCACTCCCCATGGCTCACCCACCTAGCCTGCACATCCCTGGACACTATGGGCGGTTTAGCATGGCCAATCCACTCTAACCCGCATATTTTTGGACTGTGGGAGGAAACCAGATGATCTGGAGGAAACCCCCACAGACATGGAGAGAATATACAAACTCCATACAGACAGTCGTCTGAAGGTGGAATCAAACCTGGTTCCTGGTGCAGTGAGGACTCAGAGACATCATTACTCGCTGGGTTCTTCTGATAGTTTGTGGTTCAATACCAAGTTGCCAATTTTCCTTTTTCATTCTGCTAAGCTGTTTTCCTCTTCAGAACATCCGGAGTTAAAAATTGGGAGTGTTGTGATTCCCAATTTTCCAACATATCTTTGATGTGAATATGTGGGGACGTGATGGCCTAGTGGTATTATCGCTGAACTGTTAATCCCAGGGACTCAGATAATGTTCCAGGGAATTGTGTTCAAATCCCACCATGGGCATATGGTGCAATTTGAATTCAATAAATATCTGGAATTAAGAACCTAATGGTGACAGTGAATCTACTGCTGATTGTTGGGAAAACCCATCTAGTTCACTAATGTCCTTTAGGGATGGAAACTGCCATCTTTACCTGGTCTGGCCTACATGTGACTCCAGACCCACAGCAAAGTGATTGACTCTTAACTGCCCTCTGGGTAATTACGGATGGGCAATAAATGCTGCCAAGCCAGCAATGCCCTCATTCCATGAATGAATAAAACAAGCATGTAATTTGCCCATAATTCTCACTCCTGTGCACTCTTTGTTTTCCTAAGTATACTGTGAATTTCATGACATGAAGACAGCTGTTTAAAATACTGCAGATGCTGGAAATCTGAAACAGACACAGAGTGTAGGAGAAACTCAGGAGGGCTGGCAGCAACTATAAAGAGAGAAAAACAGAGTTAACGTTTCGGCTCTGATAATGACTCATTTTCAGAGCTGAAAAGCATTGAAAAATATTTTACTTTACACTTTTGACGGGAGGGGCGAGAGGAACAAATGACGTAGGGTCTTAATGCAAAAGACAAAGGTGTTGCTGATGGTTGGGAAAGAGGAAAAGATGTAAAATGTGTATAAATGAAGTTGTGAAAGGGAGAGAATAGATCCTCTCTTCAGAGAGCAATGAAAACAAGACACAATCAAGGCACGGCTGCAAGGGGAGCGAGAGAATGTAAGAAAAATGGAGAATAGATATCATGAGGTCTTTATCTTTCACAATGCTACGTAACCCCATAAAAAGGCTGGAAGAATGCTGAAATCCATTGCGTACCTAACCAAAAAGCAATTGCATGATTAAATATAAGATAATAAGGTGTAGAGCTGGATGAACACAGCAGGCCAAGCAGCATCAGAAGGGTCTGAAGAAGGGTCCAGACCCGAAATGTCAGCTTTCCTGCTCCTCTGATGCTGCTTTGCCTGCTGTGTTCATCCAGCTCTACACCTTGTTATCTCAGATTCTCCAGCATCGGCAGTTCCTACTATCTCTGCATGATTAAATACTTGGTTTTACATAACTGCAATCGGCTCTGAAAACTCTTACTTGTAGCCTTTATCAGTGACAGCCTTGATTGTAATGCAACTTGAAGGAGTGCATGTCAACTCTTAATTATTTTTTCCGTGCATGTCCAGTCGCCTTCATGTACAGTGAGCTATCCGTCCAACTATTTGAAGAAACAGTAGCAAAGGTTCATAAGTTAATGATTATCGCAAACAGAATGACAGGGCAAGTCAAAAGAATTGTTTACACACAGAGGATTATCAGAGCAGGGAAGCTTGGAGCTGGTCTACCTGTACGCTATTGAGAGCAAGGCAGGCAGTATGTCAAAAATGTTCTGCCTGTTTATTTTACTCACTCAGGTAGACAACCAGGCAGCACTGAACATGTTTTTATCGCAGCGAGCTATTAATCAATTAAAACCTTCTAATTGATTAAAGATTTAACAACATCTTAGGTTTGTTTAGTACATCCTCATCAATGGTGTGAACCTTTGATCTTTTACTTATAAATTCTGTGTCTGGTACTACCTCTCTCACTAACACCTGAAGAAGGACTGAGGCTCCGAAAGCTTGTGTTTTCAAATAAATCTGTTGGACTATAACCTGGTGTCATGTGACTTCTGACCTTATCCACCCCAGTCCAACAACAACATCATATTAAAATCTAGGAAACACCACCCGAAAGGGTAGGGAAAGCAGATTCAATCACATCTTTTAGAAAGGAATTAGATATATCTTTAAAAAATGAATAATCAATAGGGCTATGGGAAAATGCTGCCCAATGAGAGCAATAATATAACTCCTTCAAAGTGATTGCATGGGCTGGTGGGTCAAAAAGCTTTGCTGTCCTGTCATTTCATAATTCAACTTTGTTTCAAGAACCAAATGAAGATGGTCTGAGGGCAGAGATAGTAGGAACTGCAGATGCTGGAGAATCTGAGATAACAAGGTGCAGAGCTGGATGAACACAACAGGCCAAGCAGCATCAGAGGAGCAGGAAGGCTGACGTTTCAGGCCTAGACCTTCCGAAACGTCAGCTTTCCTGCTCCTCTGATGCTGCTCGGCCTGCTGTGTTCATCCAGCTCTGCACCTTGTTCTCTCATGGTCTGAAGGCACCTGTTCTCAGCACACAGAACATTACTCTCAGTTAGAATGAACCTTTTTCGGCAATAGTAGGTTCATGAGACTTTTACCATGGAAATTGTTGTGTCATGGTCATGTTTAAATTTAAATCCAACTTGAGGAGTTGAATTCATTTTTTTAAACTTCAGGTAATAAAATCTGAGCAGTGCGGGGAAAACTTTTCACCCAGAGGGTGGTGGGTGCCCGGAACGCACTGCCAGTGGAGGCAGTGGAAGCAGGCATTTTAACAATGTTTAAGGTGTACCTTGATGGACACATGAATGGGAGGCAAGCTGAGGGATAGAAACCGTGCATGGGCAACAGGTAGTGTGTCTAAATAAGGAATAGGAATTAGCGCAGGCTTGGTGGGCTGAAGGGCCTGTTCCTGTGCTGTATTGTATTGTCAAAAAACACCTGACCACAGAGTCAAAGGGTTCTTGTAGAAATCCAGCTGGTTCATAGATATCCTCTAGGATAGGAATCCTCCAGTTGTCACCCTACGATCATCGATATATGACTTCAGTTCTATGGTGATGACCAATTTATTGCATTCACTCGTGGGATGTAAATGCTGCTGGTTGAGCAATCTTCTATTACCAATCCCTAGGTGCCCTTAAGCTACCTTCTTGAACAACTGCAGGTCATGTGCTGTAGGCAGCATTGCAAGGAAGGGAATCCAGGGATTTAGACCCATCAACAGTGAAGGAAGCAGACACTTAAAAGGCCACATCAAAGATTATTACGGAAACAAAAGCTCATTAGAGAAGGTGATGGCCTAGTGGCAGTATGACTAGACTATCAATGCAGAGACCCAAGAAATGTTGTGGGGACCTAGGATCGAATCCTGCCATGGCAGGCAGTGAAACTTGAACTCGCTAAAATAAAATCTGGGATTAGAGTTTAGTTATGACCATGAAACCAGTGCTGATTGTCAGGGGAAAAAAGAATCTAGTTCACTAATGCCTATTAGGGAAGGAAATCTGTCATCCTTACCTGGTCTGGCCTACATACAGACCCACAGCAATGTGGTGGACTCTCATCTGCCCTCTAGGCAATTAGGGATGGGCAATTAATAGTGGCCAGGACAGTGATGTCCACATCCCACGATTGAGTATAAAAGAACCTTCCCAGAATGGAAGGTTGACTTGTCAACAGGAAACAAAATGTGCATAAATGGGGTTCACATTTTCTGGTTGGTAACTTTCACTGTTATTTGTCTTTGCCCAGTGAAATGACAGTAACAAACAATTCAGTTATATCAGTGTCCTCTCAGATCAATTCTGGAATGTCAGTAAATGGTATCCTCAGACAATAGAGTCCACATTCCAAGACTGAAAGCAAAAACATAGCTGGCCTGAAGGCTGTAATAAATTAATTCCTTTCATTAATATAGCCGTTATCAGAATAATAAGCCACCTGATTTTTAACATTCAGAACAGAGGGGGGAGCACTTTTCCCTGAAAGTACCCTCCGAGTCTCTTGCTCTTTTCAATGCAGTGGGACTCTTTCCAAAATAGTTGAAAATCTTGCACAGAGAGAAACTATGAAGGCTGATGTGAAATGCTTCATGTCCTCTGTCAATTGTTGATTAAAACAGTTACACAGAAATAAATTCGATCTTTCAAATTCACGCTGGCCCAGAACGCTGTAGTTGTCCGTGTTACCAGGGTAACAACATGAGGTACTGGTGCCTGACCCTTATTTTGATCCCTCTACAACACCAGTACTGGGTCAGCACTTATTGGACAATCGCAGAATCTTCCAAGCCACACTCATGGTCAATAAGCCTTGGGTGGAACCTAGGTTATCACTGCAGGTGTATAAAAATATTGGAACATAAATGAAACGTATAAATGGTGGGACCATGGCTCAGTGGTTAGCACTGCTACCTCACAGCGCCAGGGACCTGGGTTCGATTCCACCCTCAGGCGACTGTCTGTGTGGAGTTTGCACATTCTCCCCGTGCCTGTGCAGGTTTCCTCAAGTTTCATTCCACAGTCCAAAGATCTGCAGGCTGGGTGTATTGGCTGTGCTAAATTGCCCACAGTGTCCAGGGATGTGCAGGTTAGGTAGACTATAGCTAATACTCAATATACCCTCCTTTGATTCATATCCCTTAATACCTTTACCAACAAAACTTTATCAATCTCAGATTTAAAATTGACAACTAATCCTGCATCCACTACCATTTTTGGAAGAGCGTTCCAAACCTCTCCCACCCTTGGTGCATGGAAGTACTTCCTAACATCTCCCCTGAATGGTCTGGCCCTAATTCTCAATCTATGCCCCTAGTTCGAGACCCCCAATCAGTGGAAATGGTTGATCTTTATCTGCCCTGTCTTTTCCTGTTAATTTCTTGAAGACTTCGAACAGATCACCCAAACCTTCAAAATTCTTCATATCTCTCAACTTCTCAAAATTCCCAAAATATGCCTACCTCCTCTTTAAGTATTTGGAGTGACCTAGCCTCCACAACTCACTGGGGTAGAGACTGAGATAAGTACATGAGCATATGTCTCAATAAGAGGAGAATAGCAGGGGTATTAAATGGACATCATCAGAAGGCATCTCACTGATGTGCTGGTCATGGGAAGTGCAGCAGGACTGTTAGTTGTGCCTGATCTCTTGGGGCTTTGCAAACGAACACTGCTCCATATGTTTAATTGACTTTGCAACTGGCCACTGCTGTCACAGCATCGTGTCTATCATATTGTTTTGAGCACTGCTATAAGATCTTAATCGAAACATACAAAGTGCAGAAGAGCCTATTTGAACTATCTTGTTTACAATTTCGTAGAATTGTGCATTGTTCCCACTGCAGCCCATAACCGACCAGTGAGCGATTACAGAAATGTTGATTATTCCAAGAACCATTGATTTCAGGATCAACATTTGAACCAAAGGCAGCAAAATGAGGAAGCTTGTTATATTGGCCTAAACTTCACATCGTGTGGAAAAGAGCAACAGAAGGAATGATGTCGGCAGAATCAAATTTCCGTTGTCCTGCTAATTGTTCCTCCTATCAAATGGAACATTTCTTTTCACCTGTGAGATGTAGGCCTCTCTTTCTGGCCCAGCATTCATTGCCCATCCCTAGTTGCCCTTCAGAAGGTGGTGATGGTTTCTCTAGCTGCCTTATTGAACCACTGCATCCTGTGTGCTGTAGGTAAACCCACATGCCAACATGATGGAATACTGTCTCTGGCTATGTTGTGTGCTCAATAACCACATGATGTGTTGGTTTTAACTTTACAAAACTGATTAGATCCATGGAAAGTTACTTTAGATTGGACAGTAACTAAAGTAACTCCTATATTCAGAAAAGGAGAGAGACAGAAATCAGGAAACTATAGGCCATAACATCTGTCAAAGGCAAGATATCAGAAGCTATTATAGAAGACGTTATAACAAGACACTCGGATAGCTTCAAGGTGATCAGGCATGGTTTAGAACATAAGAACATAAGAAATAGGAGCAGGAGTAGGCCATCTGGCCCATTGAGCCTGCCCCGTCATTCAATAAGATCATGGCTGATCTTTTTGTGGACTCAGCTCCATTTACTTGCCCGCTCACCATAACCCTTAATTCTCTTACTGTTCAAAAATCTATCTATCTTTACCTTAAAAGCATTCAACGTGTAGCCTCAACTGCTTCACTGGGCAGGGAATTCCATAGATTCACAACCCTTTTAGTGAAGAAGTTTCTTTTCAGCTCAGTCCTAAATCTGCTCCCCCCTTATTTTGAGGCGATGCCCCCTAGTTCTAGTTTCACCCACCAGTAAAAACAACCTCCCTGCTTCTATCTTATCTATTTCCTTCATGATTTTAGATGTTTCTATAAGATCCCCCCCTCACTCTTCTATATTCCAGTGAGTACAGCCCCAGCCTTTTCAATCTCTCCTCATAAGCCAACCTTTTCAACTCTGGAATCAACCTAGTGAAACTCCCCTGCACCCCCTCCAGTTCCAGTACATCCTTTCTCAAGTAAGGACACCACGTTTTGTCAAGGCAAGGTCAAGTTTGACTAATCTTTTGCTATTTCTTTTGAAAGTAACCTGTGCTGTGGATAAAGGGGAATCAATGGATGTGTTGTATTTAGATTTCCAGATGGCATTTGATAATGGGCTACTTCAAAGGTACTTGCAAAAAATAAAGATGTTGGGGAGGTGCCGGTGTTGGACCAGGGTGGACAAGGTCAGAAGTCACACGACACCAGGTTATAGTTCAACAGGTTTATTTGAAATCACAAGCGTTTGGAGCACTGCACCTGTCAAAGGGGTTACGCACTGAAAGTTTGTGATTTCAAATAAACCTGTTGGACTGTAACCTGGTGTTGTGTGACTTCTGAGAAAATAAAGATCCATGGTTAACATATTGACATGGATAAAAGATTGGCTGGTTTACAGGAAATAGAGAATAGGAATGAGTGAGTCTTCTTCAGGTGGTGGGGTGTCACAAGTCTTATGCCACAAAGGTCAGTGCTGGGGCCTCAACTCTTTACAAGTTATAGCAATGATTTGGATGAAGGGATCAAAGACATGGTTGCAAAATCTGCCGATAACACAAACATGGGCAGGAATGTGCTTTGTAAAGAGGACATAAGGAGCCTAAGAAAGGATATTTATACAGGTTAAGTGAGTGGGCAAAGATATGGCAGATGGAGTACAATTAGTAAAAATGTGAAATTGTCCACTTCAGCAGAAAATATGAAAGAAATGTATAATTTAAATGCTGAGAAATTGAAGAACTCTGATACACAGGGAAATCTGGGTGCCCTAGTATACATGAATCACACAGGGTTAGTCTAAATACAGCAAATAATTAGGAAAGCTAATAGAATGTTATGTTTTGTTGCAAAGGGAATTGAATACAAGAGTAAGGAGGTTATCTTCAGTTATACAGGGCATTGGTGAAACTGTATCTGGAGCAATGTGTACAGTGCTGGTCAGTGTACTTATGGAAGGATCGTAATGCATGGGAACCATTAAGAAAAGGTTTACTCGACTAATACTTGGAATGAGCAGATTGCCTTATGAGGAAAGGCTATACAGTCTAAGCCTGTATCCTCTGGTGTTTAGAAGAGTCACAGGTGACGTATATGAAAATATAAGGGCACTTGACCAGATCAATGTTGAAAGCATGTTTCTTCTTGTGGGCATGTCTAGAACTTAGAACAATTGAACATTAACAGTCAAGGTTGGCCATGTTAGTGGTCAAAGGTTAGTATATGAGGCCTATACAGAAGATGAGAAGGCCTCGACTAGAGTGCTTCCTTTTGAAGTAACAAATTAGCGGCTTTAAGACCATGGCTTCAAAATCTTCAGGCATGAAATGATTTTTTTTTCCTGTAGGGAACTCTTTCCTTTTCAGAGGTCTGATAACTTCTGACTAATCTTTTGACACCCATAAGCTGTTCAGCTACTGGGAGCCAATCACATCAGTGTTGGCAGGTAAAAGACTTTGTCTTTGTCAATGGCTTAACCTATCACTGATCAAGCTGTTGCTAGCCAAATATCCTTTCATAATAAAACCAATTCTTCTGTAGTAACCTCCCCCCACTGCTTGAAAAAATACAACATCGTAAAGAACATTAGCAATGAATGTTTGGCAACTTACTTCTAAAATTTGCAACAATCCTTGGTTTTAAAACATTCCATTTCCCTTTTCAGTCCAAAATGAAAAATCCAGGAAATTAAGAATAGTTACAGCATTTACACCGTGAAAGCGTAAATAAAGAAACAGCAGAACATCTTAGGGATTGTAAGGGGAGGACCAATATCTATATGTCTCCCAGTAACCTCAGTAGCAATGTCTAACTTGTACCTGATTGTTATTGTGCAATAAGCTACACCTTGTTTGAGACAAGAGCCTATTCTCATGTAGACTCACTATTGGTTTTCAACTACCGTTGTATTCCAAGTAGATTCTTACACCCAATCAAGGGAAGAGAATGGTGGCAGCAAATTATTCCAGGCACCAGCTGGTTTTGGTTGGCATCACAGCACATACAACAGCTCTCTCATCTTTCTCTTGTGAGCACAGCCCTTTACTGTACTCTCTGCTGGCATTTTAATGTGGCAGGGAGGGAAAGGTCAGTGGTGGTAGAAATGAAGTCAAGGCTGAATGTAAAATCAGGCCTCACCATCCAATTTGTTCACTATTCCTCCTCATTCTGCGTGTGATTCTGGGCTAACTGTAGTCCCGAAAGTCCGCTGTAAGACTGTAAGATACAAAGTTAGAGGGCCATGGAGATAGGGCTGGAGAATGGGAATACTTGGGTAGCTCTTTCAAGTGCAGGTACAAACATGGCAGGCCTCATTCTGCGCTGTAAAATTCTATTATTCTATGATTCTGTATCATATTAGACCTCATTATTAGGATTGTAGAAATATTGGGGAAGGGCTGGTGCACTGGCAATGTCATTAAACAACTAACCCAGAATCACAAACTAATTTTCTGGTAATGTGTTCAAATGCCACCACAGTAAATGGTGAAATTTGACTTCAATTAAAAAAACAATTGGAAATAAAACACTAGACCAATGCCAATTACCAATAATGCCAATCACTGTTAATTGTTATATAAGCCTATCTGGTTTACTAATGGAACAAAAACAGAAGTTGCTGGAATAGCTCAGCAGGTCTGGCAGCATCTGTGAAGGAAAAATCAGAGATAATGTTTCGGGTCAGGTGACCCTACCTCAGAATGTTTACAGCAACCGCAGTTCTTTCAGTTTTTATTTAGTGGTTTACAAATGCCCTTTAGGAAAGGAAATCTGCCATATGACTCCAGACCCACTGCAATGTGATTGTCTCTTAATTGTCCTCTGGGCAGTTAGGTATGAGCAATAAAAACAGCTCTAGCCAGTGATGTTCGAATCCCATGAACAAATAATTAAAAAAAATACTAGACCCCATGATTAAACATTTGAAGCCAGGAGGCAGCCAGCTGAGGTATAATCTTAAGAAGCAAAGCTGATAGTTTTCCCAGCATGCCAACTCTGAGAATGCTACCACTTGACACTAATCTTCTAATCACTGCTAATTTGTAGTTAATTAACTTCCATTCATTTCATACCATCACATTCCAGTGCCAAAACTGGACTCCGAGCTTCTGCCAAATCTAGACACTAAGCCATTAAACAGCCATCTTGCTTACATCTAAATTGCTAATGAACAGTGCAAGGCAGAAAATGAATAAGGAAGAATGAATTCATTATCCAGTGTGATTTGAACCTTGGTGCTTACTCACATCATCTTGAATCATTAGACAAATCATCCCAAATGGCACACCGAGGGTCGATTCCCAATTGAGAAAGACAAATTGGAAAAAATAAACAGAGTAGAAATGCCACAGAAGTATAGAATATTGGAACAGGAATAGGACGTTCAACCCTCCAGGTCTGCGATGCCAATGTTTTGTTCATGCTTTCTCCCCATTTCCTTCAATCTTTTAAGCCCTAAGAATGATGTAGACATAATTCTTGAAAGTCTTCAACAGTTTTCTGTGTCAGAGAATTCCACAGGCTTGCCACTCTCTAGCTGAAGAAATTTCTCCTCATCTCAGAAAGGATCATTCCTTCATTCTAAGGCTGTGCCCTCATGTCCTAGTCTCTCCTACTCGTGGAAACATCTTCTCCGTATCCACTTTATCCAGACATCTCAGTATTCTGTAAGTTTCAGTGAGATCACATCATCATCCTTCTAAACTCCCATCAAGTACTCAAGAGCTCTCAACTGCTCCGCTACATGACAAGGCCTTCATCCCTGGGATAATTCTTGTAAACCTCCTGCGGACCACCTCCAATGCCAACACATCCTAATGGGACATAAAAAAAGCAACAAAAGACACAGCTCATGGAAACAAAACGGAAGTTGCTGGAAAAGCTCAGCAGGTATGGCAGCATCTGTGAAGGAAAAAACAGAGTTAATGTTTCGGGTCCGTTGACCCTTCCTTAGCTCATGGAAGTTGAATGGCAACAACTGAGCTATTGCCAAAAAATGTGGTCTGAAAAGACTGAGGACAGTGATAATGATTGAAAATTGTTGAGCTCAATATTGAGTCCAGAAGGCAATAAAGTTGAAATGTGTTCCTCCGTTGTATGCTGGAGGTTTACTGGAGCATTATATGATGCTGAGGCAAGAGAGGCCACAGTGGGAATTGGACGGAAAATTAAAATGGCAAGTTGACAAGGACAGGTCTTGGTGAGTGTAAATTGAAAGGAAACGCTTAAAAGTTTCCAACATTAAGGGTCTCCACACTTCCATTGATCAAGAACAATTGGAGGATATATACATTTGAGAGTCAGGGGCATGGAAATTTCATGGCTGTAGATTCAGTCAAATGGGATGTTTGATTAGAAGATGTCAAAGATGGAGGAGTATTAAATCATTATGATTGTATGCATTACTCAATTGTGCCCATAATTCTGTGTCTTTCATGATATGTAATTGTTTCCTGCCCAAATAACGAGTATCTGATTGCAAAAGCAAATAGGAAAGTTCAGGTCAAAATTATGTATAACCTACTCAAAAAAATTACTTCTGTGAGTACACAGCTTTACAACTGATTTTCAAAGTGATGGAATTATCTTGTTGTAGAAATCGGTATTCCCCGTAGACTTGTTGTCCTGTATGTTTTGATATTGTGGTGTGATTGGTCCTATCATGAACAGAAAATGGAGTTAAACATGGATGACTTTGATACTCAAAAGAAAACTCACAGTCCTCAAGGGCGGCATATTCACAATTTTAACAAGAAACCAGACACAACAGACTGTGAGTGGAGATGGGAAAATCTGAAACCTAACAGAGAAATGTCCAGGCCTCGATGTAATATAGTCTGGCTTCATCGTGACCCACAACCTCAAGAGTGTGTGATCAGTAGCTCCTATTAATGTAAAGGTATGCTTAACACTTTATTCCACAGGAACAAGGTTTTTATGGATAGTAGGAACTGCAGAAGCTGGAGAATCTGAGATAACAAAGTGTAGAGCTGGATGAACATAGCAGGCCAAGCAGCATCAGAGGAGCAGGAAAGCTGACATTTCGGGCCTAGACCCTTCTTCAGAAATCATTTCTGAAGAAGGGTCTAGGCCTGAAACGTCAGCTTTCCTGCTCCTCTGATGCTGCTTGGCCTGCTATGTTCATCCAGCTCTACACCTTGTTATTTAAGGTTTTTAAAGAATTCAGTTGGAAAGATACAGAGTAACTCTTCCCTCTGATGGGGAAAATCCACAAGAAGAAGTGGGAGAAAATAATAACCTTAAAAGTAGAGCTTGGCTATCTAGTAGAGAAATGAGGAAATACTTTTTCTCACACAAAGAATAGTGGCGTTCCAGAATTCATTCCTCCAGTAGATGTCAAACAACAACTGGAACGTTGGAGACTGAACATGTTAGTATCGTTTAAGGCAGATAATTACTTTCACTTGAGAATGAGACCAAAAGTGGCGGCCGTAATTACAAGATAGTCAGTAAAACCAACAAATCGAATTGAATTAGCTTTACTGTCACCTGTACTCAAATGAGTACAAGTCACCACTTACAGCGCCATCTTAGGTACATATCCTCGATATAGAAACTTCAGTGCAAGCTTTCAGGAAAAACAAATAGAAAAATAAAGAAATAAAATGTCTAGCATTACAGATCATAGGAATAAATTAGAAAATAGAAAAATAAAAAGTTCAGAACAATACTCCTTCTGACCTATTCCACAGTGGGATCTAGTCTCTAGTCAGCCCTGGGCCTTGACTCCAGAATGCGCCAGCTCTCACCTCGATGCTCTTGAGGTCAGGAGGCTGCTCTGGGATCACCTCAAGACCAGGCGTCCATACTGAGACCACACCGGGCTGAAAGGGTGCCACCCTGGGCTGACGAGAGACCGCCATGTGCTGCCAGGAGATTGCCACTATGGGCCGGGGAAACCACCATACCGGGCCGCCAAACTGTCACGCTGGGCCGAGAGACGACCATGCCGCACCGAGAGACAACCTCACCAGACCAAGAGATGACCATGCCGGGCCGAGAGACAACAACGGGTTGTTGAGGAGAAATTCTTTACCCTTTGAGTGTTTAGATTAACCATCAATTAACCGCGTGAGGTAGTCATGGTGAGTATCTTAAAGTCATTTAAAGTTCAGCTTGATCAGCCATGTTTGAAAAGGCTTTGGGGCTGAATGGCCTCATCTTGTTCTTAATGCTCCAAGGCAAAATGTCATGCACAGGCAGATGCCTTTTCTTACCTAAACAAGTTTCTTGTAGATCAAACTTTCATTTGGAGCTTGTGAATAGCAAACACAGTTTCTATCAGTATTTTTCTAAACAAACTGTTAAAAAAAATTATTGCACACTTTGGAAGCAGGTGGGACTTAAACCTGGGCCTCCTGCCCCATTGCTAGGGACAATACTACTGCACCGCAAGGGTTCTAAAAGATGAGTTTGATCTATCTGCCTCTGTGTTATCGGCTCTGCAAGCTCTCACTGTGCTATTGTACTGATATGCAGCTTCTCTGCCCTGAGCTGAGATCTGTGAGGTACCTCTATGGCTGAGAGATTGTAAAAGTCTTCACGTTGTCCACAAATTCACTTCAAACACAATCTCTAATTCACATGCCTCCATTGGCCCTTTCCTGTTGCTTAATGTGCAAATACAAACATGTAATAGAATTGCCAAGGGATAATGGTGCCAGAAAAATTATCATAGTTTCCAAATCTGAAGTTCTAACGCAGTCATAAACATTGGATCCAGCGGGAACACCACAAATAAACTGTGTACCCATTTTGGGAACTGATTATCATTCATTTTTCATGGTGGTGTAGTCAATAATATATTACTAATACATTTTCATTTCTCATCAAGCCTTTGAGAAATGAGATGCCTCATCGACTAAAGCTCAACGTCTTATCACTGATCTTTATGCAAATAAATTCAGGTTTGCCATTATTAGAAAATAAGAGTGGAATACAGTGACATACACATTAGTGCATCGCGCACATGCACACATACACACACACACACACACACGGACACACGTGCACACACATACGTAGACACACACACAAATTTATATAACAAGCACACACACACACTAATGTACGTAACAAATACACATGCACATACGTGTAGATGTACACACAGATACATGTAGACACGCATGAATTAACGCATAGAATAGAATAGCCTTTATTGCCATGTGCACTCAAACAAGTGCAATGAAAAGTTTGTAATGTCCCTTCTCTGCACCATTTAAAGTACAGAATACCTAAATACAGATACTTTAAGTGTTGTCACGGACTAAAAAAGAGATAAGCAGGGGAACAGAGTCTGAAAAGTCCAGAATGCTAATAAAAGGTGACTGTAAAGTACTTAAGTTCTAGAAATTCTAGTCTTTTTCCAACATGAGTCCATGCCGGCTGGCTTCAGAACACAAGGCAACATTGCCTCCAGCCAGCACTCACTGTGCGGGTTCTCCGGGATCTAGTCTGCACTTGCTCTGCTCCCCGCGCCAGGACTCAGCTGTGCTCAATCTGCTGCCGTTACTTTGAGACTCGGCCCGCGAATCAGTCGCTACAGGACTCGGCCTGTGCACGCTGCTCCCACCCGTGCTCCAGTCACGACCTGTCTCCCATAACTCCATTCTCTAGGTAGGAGTCCTTTATTCATTCACAGGATAAGGGGCAATGCTGGCTAGGCAGTGTTTATTGCCCATCCCTAATTGCCCAGAGGGCCGGTAAGAGTCACCCACATTGCTGTGGGTCTGGAGTCACATGTAGGCCAGACCAGGTAAGGATGGCAGTTTCCTTCCCTAAAGGACATTAGTGAATCAGATGGGTTTTTCCCAACAATCGACAACGGATTCACAGTCATCATTAGACTCTTAATTCCAGATATTTATTGAATTCAAATTCCACCATCAGCTGTGGCGGGATTCGAACCTGTGTCCCCAGAATATTACCTGGGACTCTGGGTTAACAGTCCAGTGATATTACCACCAGGCCATCACCTCCCCTGGGAAAAGATCACACAGCGGCTGATTCGCAGGCCGAGTCTCAGAGTAACAGCAGCAGAGTGACTATGGTCCGAGTCTCAGAGTAACAGCAGTAGAGTGACTATGGTCCGAGTCTCAGAGTAACGGCAGCAGAGTGAGCACGGGCTGAGTCTCAGAGTAACGGCAGCAGAGTGAGCACGGGCCGAGTCTCAGAGTAACAGCAGCAGAGTGAGCACAGGCCCAGTCTCAGAGTAACAGCAGCAGAGTGAGCACGGGCTGAGTCTCAGAGTAACAGCAGCAGAGTGACTATGGTCCGAGTTTCAGAGTAACGGCAGCAGAGTGAGCACGGGCCGAGTCTCAGAGTAACAGCAGCAGCGTGAGCACGGGCCCAGTCTCAGAGTAACAGCAGCAGAGTGAGCACGG